>NW_025920300.1:102014-252770 GCF_902686445.1 Sciurus carolinensis | reverse complement strand
ATGAACTTCATTGACTCTATGACCTGTATTGACTTTGAGGTTTGAGTAGTCTCTATAACTTGCATTGTATCCATGGTCTATGTAATTCCATGACCTATGCTGCACATAAACCATATGGTGTTAATAATCTTCATGGCTTGATTAGTGTAAATAACTTCTGTAATATCAAAACCCTAGGAACCATTATGATCTGCTAGCTTCTATGATCTGTGCTGACTCAACAAACTGCATAGTCACTGTGTCTTCAATGGGTTGATTCTATGGCCTGTTTACCTTCCATGACTTAGGTAAATTCTATGAGCTGTGTAGCTTCTGTGAACTACAAAGTTTCTATATCTTGAATATCTGGCAAAATATGCACAGCCTCTATTGTCAGCATATCCTCTATGACCTGATAGTCTCTTTGTACTACAATGGTTTCAGGTATGAGTACACTCTATGGAATGAATATTCTATTGACTTGTTGTCCCTTAAGACTGGAGACAGATTTTAATCAGGGTATTTTTAGGAGCAGTGTAGCCTCTATGTCCTTTGAAGCTTCTGTAGTATAAGTAAATTCTATAGTTTGTGTAGCATCTATTTTAAAAGTAGAGATTTTTTCCTACCCTGTATGACCTTAGTAGGGTAGCTGCCACACCTTCCCTGACTCGAGTACCCTTGGGGAACTCTGTATCACTAGAACTACCATAACCTCTGTGACCAACATAGCTGATATGACCTGGGCACCCTCTGTGATGTGAGCAGCTTTTAGGGTCAAATTAACCTATATTACCACAATCAGCTCAATGTCCTGCATACTATCTATATCCTGAGGAAACTCTAGGACCTATGAAGACTCATAGTACTGTGTAGCATCTATAATAATAAAACCTCTGTATCTTCATAGCCTTTGTATCCTGTGTAGCCTCAGAGATGTGCTTAACTTCTTTGCCTAAAAATCCTATATAATCTTTGTAACTACATAGCCTGAATAGCCTAAAGGACTTTAATATCCTGTATGGCTTCAGACTCTACTCTTTTCAGAGTAGCCTCTATGGTATGAACAGTTTATATGACCTCATTAGACTCTAAAAACTGCAGAGACTGCTTGACCTGTGTAACCTTTATAACCTGAGAAGCCTAAAAGATCTTACTAGATCTATCATTTGCTTATACTCTATGACCAGTAAAAACTACATGGCATGAGTGTCTCCTATGAAGTACATGTCCTGTGTTCTGTCCTGTCATCTTTTAACTAGTATGATCCTTTAAAATTTATGACTTGAGTATTCTCTATAGCCTGACTCGTTTCCATCACCAGAGTAATCTATCTGCTGCGAACCTCTGTAAATTCAATGACCCAAGTATTCTCTAAAATATCCAAAGTCTCTTTGACTTCTGTAGCCTTTACAATATGTGTAGCCTCTCATCTGAGTAGTTACTATTATCTGCCTAGGACTTATGGCAATTGCCTTCATACCATCTAAAATATGAACAGTATTAAGAAATGTAGCCATTTTGAACACCATAGCCTGTATTGCCTATATAGCCTTTTATGGCCTATGTGGTCTCTATGTCCTGAGTAAACACTTTGACCTATAATGTATCTAGACTTTAGATACTTTGATATTCTCTATAGCACCTGTGAACAGAATAGTTTTTTGACTTGCAGTCTATGACATGAGTAAGCATTACATTCTAAGTAGCATTTAGGACTTGCATGGTCACTATGACCTGTGGAACTTCTATGACCTGGATAGCCTGAATGACCAGTGCAGCTCCTATTGCCTTCCTAGTTTCTATGGTCTCAGAAGCCCCCATAAGGTGCATTTTTCTATGACCTGAAAATCTTCTACAACCTTCTTACCTTATTGCCTAAACATCCTCCTTATTTATATTACACTCCATGGTCAGTGAATACCCTATGTCCTGCATAGACACTAAGGACAGTTTTTGCCCTATGGCCTACAGAGCCTCAATGTCCTGAATGTTATGCATTCACATGTGTCCTACATATAATCTGTGACCCATGTCTCTATATCCTGTGTAGTCTCTATGGTCACATAGTGTAAATTACCCAATTAACTTCTGTACTTTCAGTACCATTATAACATACTTAGCCTCCATATTCTTTGCAGCCTCTATGACCCAAGCAGCCTGAGTGGCCCATGTAAATTTTATGACCTAATTGACTTCTATAACCTAAGCATCATATACAAACAACATAGCTGCTATAATCTAGGTTGCTTCTAGAACCTGGTATCCTTCATGAATAGAGTACTCTCTGTGGCCTGTGTCATTTCTATGGCCTAAATTGTCTCCTTTACTTGAGAATTTCTATGAGTAGCTAGTGTACAAAATGTACAGACTTCATGATGTTCTCAGCTTCTGTGGCCTGAGCATCACCTATGAATTTCAAAGCCTACCTGATATGCATAGCCTCTACTTCCCATGTACTCTCTATAACTTGAGTAGACTATGTACTCAGTATATTGCACTGCTAGTATAATCTACTGTCATGTATAACTGAAATAAATAAATAATAAAATTAAACAGAATCTACATTGAGTATCCTCAATGACGTGCTTAGCATCTATTTTCTTGATAGTCTGTATGATATTCATAGCCTCTATGAGTGTCAAAGACAAGCATAGTCTTATGATCTTCTAGAGTAAATGATGTTAATTCCCTGTGCCCTGTGTAGTTTCCATGACATGAGTATAAATTATGATTCCAGTATTCTTCATGGCTTTTATTCCCTCTATGACCTGAATAGCCTTTATGACTTTTGTAGTATTCGTATCCTGAACCCTCTACTATCTGCATACCTTCTATGATCTGTGTACCCTCTACAAAATGTGCACCCTCTACAACCTATTACTCCTATGACCTGCTAGAGTCAGTGGTCTTAGTAGCCTATATATCCTGAGGAACACAAGAATAAAAGTACCCTCTATTTCCCATGTATCATCTGTTTTCCGAAAGGCATTGATGAACTGAGCATTCTTTATGACCTGCATAACCTTTATGACCTCCATATCCTCTATGGTCTGAGAAAACTCTGATATATGCAGAATTTATGAACTGAATATTCTCTTTAACTTTCATATTTTCCATTTCTTTAAAACTTCCATAATCTTAGTATTCTCTGTGATTTGCAGAGCTTATTTTCCCTGCCTGATTTTTCTGACCTGAATCGTCTCTATGACCTGATTAGTCTAAATGATTTTGTAAGACATATCAACTGCTTAGTCTCTAAGGTTCAAGATGACTATACAAACTCTGCAGCCTTCATGACCTTAGTAGCCCCTGTCATCTATGCAATATCTATATTTGAGTCTCCTCTATTGCCTATATACACTTGGTGAACTGCATGACCTCTATTTTCTGTGTGGTCTCTCTGACATTAATAGAAGCAATTATATTTGTATTTTCAATGACTTGCACAGCTTCTATGATTGAGTATCCTCTATGACTTACTTTATCACTATGACTCTCATAGTTTTTTATGGGCTGAGTAGATTTACTGTACTATATTGACACCAGAGCCAGTGAAGCCTCCATGACCTATGTCAATTTTATCAACTATGTAAGCTCCATGTTCTGCATATCTGGTATGGGCAAGTTATCCTCAGTGATATGTGCTTCTCTATGAACTGCATAGCATTATTGATTGAGTAGTCTTAACTCCCTGAGTACTTCCTATTAATTCTATACACACTATGTACTGAATAATCTTTAGGAGAACTTTTTCTCTATTAACTATGTAGTCTCTGTGATGTTTATCTTCTTCAAATCTCCAGTGATCCACTCTCTTCTGCCACAGGTCAGTTTCATACAGTTAACTGTTTATTTCATTAAGGCACTACCTCACTCCTCAGATTACAACAGTCACATTCGTATCATTTATTATCAGATCATTGTAATATCCTCACACATGTGAGATTTTGGGGCACCTCATAGCTAAACTGTAAATTTTTATTCTTGACCCCAACAAGCTTATACCCTTCTCACAATGAAAAGTATTTCCAGTCCATTTCCTGTAGTCTGCATATTCTTTCAAGTTCTACCATTCCAAGTCCAAAGTTTACTGAGCCTCAAGATGTACCCTCAGCATGCCTTGCAGTAAAAACCAAAAGCCATTTACATATATCCAGTATATAATGACACAGAGAAAACATTTACATTCAACAAGGGAGATACAGCAATATAAAAAGAAACTTGAGACCAAAACAAAACTAAAGAAAGGACAGGACCAAAACAAGACTAAAAGCTGGGCACAGTAGTGCATGCCTTTAATCACAGAGGCTTGGGGGACTAAGGCAGGAGGATTATGAATTCAAAAGCAGCCTCAAGAATGGAGAGGCACTAGCATCTCGGAGAGACCCTGTCTCTAAAGAAAATGCAAAATAGCACTGGAAATGTTGCTTAGTGGTTGAGTGCCCCTGAGCTCAAACCCTGGTTCCCACCCCAAAAAAAGACTAAAATCCATCTTGAGAAACAAGACCATAATTCTACATCCAGAATTTGGGACACATGACATTGTGTTGTTCTCTTCAAAGAACTGTGCATCTTCTACATTATAGCCTTCCTCTATGAAACACATAAGGCCTCTCTCTTGCCATGGTTCTTATTCAATTTTTGCAGCTCTCCTAAATAGATGTTTCATATTATGAGCATTTTTTTAATCTTGGGAGTTCTCACCTAAATTTCTGTTTTCTTTTCATATATACATGCATCAACCTCCCAGAAGCATTCAGCAGAGTGTTTCACCCTGCATCATTTGCCTGGTTTCCCAGGTTTCCCACTGAGATCTCAATGGAAGCCTCCATGATCCTCTTACTCCATCAAATTACATTCATGCAGAATTGGAACAAAAATATTGATATCAAGTTTTGCAGCTTCTCAGGCAGTAGCAAATCATCCTGGGACTGCAACTGTACAAAATTATGAATGTCTTGAATCGCTGAGCATGGTGAAAAAATACCCATAGTATCCTCATAAGCAGGATCTCTATGGTGTCCTCTCAAAGGAATTTTTACATTAGTTCTCTTGAGTCTGAGTTAAGTGTGATCTTGCCAATTCCTAAGATGCCATCTTTTCAATATGGACTAAGTATCCTCTATGGCATGCACACTGTGACATTTTTCACCTTTATGGCTAAAATAGCCTAAATGACTAGTGTTTCCTCTATGGTTTGAATAAACTAGATGACTTTTGAACCCCTATGATCTCTGTGCCCTCCATGACCATCAATGTCTCTTTGATGTGTGTAGCAACTCCGCCCAGAATAGCTTAATTACCTTAGTAGCTTAAATGATTTGCTTATGCTCTGGAATATGAGTAGCCTCTATGAACTAGGTAACATTTAAATTCTGAGTACACTCTGTAATATTTAGCCTTGATGACTTGCACAGCTTTTATACATATGAAGTCTCTATGTCCTGAGTAGCCCCTATGACATATGTAGTATCTGTGTCTGCAGAGGCCTGTAATAACTCCATACACTTCTTTACCTAAATATTACCTTAAAACTCAGTATCATCTATAAAAACATAATCTCTGTGATTTAACATAGTCTCCATAACCAGAGTAGACTATCTGAATACCATAATATATATAGCCTGTACAGATTCTATCAGATATATAGACCTTAGTACCTGAATCACTTCAGTAACCTGCTTATCTTCTAGGTCTTAGTGGTCTCTAAAACTGGGATAGCATCTTAAACATCTATGAGCTGTTAAGTTCTTATCCCTTTATAAGTGTCATAGCATGGGTAATATTCCATGACTTATAAGCCCTAAGGCCTGAGTATCATCTGTGCCCCATATAGCCTCAAGCATATAAGTCTTGAGTAGCATCTATGACCAGATTAGAATCTTTGACTTGCATAATCTCCATGTCTTTTTTATCTTGCTCAGTCTTAGTAGCTTCTAGGACTTGTGAGTAGGACACATTACCTGTGAATTCTCCAGGACTTGAGTAGCACCTTGGAACTCAGTATCTTCTGAGATCAGAATACCTCTAAGACCTGCATTGCCTTCATGAGCAGCCAAACCTCTCTAACAATCCTAACCATTATAACTTGTGCAACCTCTAAAACCTAAGTAGATTTTAAGATCCAAGTTTCCTAGGTAGACTTAATATTCTCTATGACCTGTGTAAATTTTATATAATGAAGAACATATATGTTATGCTTAACCTGAATGTTATATGTATAGATGTGCCCTGCAAAATTTCAGTAACGTGCAAAACTTCTATGGCCTCAGTGGCCATAGTATGTATGACCAGATTAGAATCTTTGTTTCAGGCAGCATCTATTACCTGTCTAGCTTGTATGACTGGAGTTGTCTAAAAGACCTAAGTTGCCTATATTTGTTCAGTATCCATTGTGATCTTTGTATCTCCTAAGGACTGAGTTGACTCTGAACTAGATATCTTCTATTACCTGTACAAAATTATAATTCTGTAGTGTGTTTGACATGCACAACAACTAGTCCTGTGTATATTCTATGGTCTGAGTATATATAAAAACCTGAAAACTTTATTCCTCTATAGCCTCTAAGACCTCAGCATAGCCTCCATGACATGAATATCCTCTAGTTCCTTTGCATACACTAAGATCTGTGTGGCATTATTGGCTTGAATAGCATAAATGACCTGAGTAACATTATTACCTAGCAGATACTGTAATCCAAGTAGTCCCTATGACCTGAATAACCATAATTATTTTAGTAATCTCAATAGCCTGATGAATTTATAGACTTGCTTATTGTGTATGACCTGTATAATGACTATGGCATGTGTAGGTATCCTCTATGTGTAGAAAAACTCCAAAGTCTCGAGGACTTGCATAATCTCTGTGACCATTGTAGTAGCAAAAGCTAGAGTTGTATTGGTGATCTATGTAACCTCTTTGACACACATAGCATCTAAGGACTGTTTACCCTATCATTCTTGAACAGTCTTGATGACCTGTGTACATTTTCTGGAGTGAGGAGACTAAATGATCTCATTGTCCCCTAATGAATTTCATAGCTTCTATGACAGGTTTGTTGTAAGACTCGTGTAGCCTTTAAACTGTGACAAACCTAAATGATTCACATAGCTTATTGGGATTTATTAGTCTAAATAAACTTAGTGGACACACATAAGACTGGATTTAAATCTATCACCAACCAAGTCCCTATGACCAGCATCAATTATGTTGCATTCACAACCTGTATTACATGTATATCCTGAGTATAATAAATGATCTGTGTAACCTCTATGGTCTCTGTAACCACTGTGATTGCAGATGCTCCATGATATAAATTTTCTCTTTGAACTATATATTCTTTATAAGCTGTGAAGGCTTTATCACTTGAGCTTCTTTTCTGACAAGCTTAGCCTCTATAAACTTCATATCCTTTAATGCCTGAGTAGTCCAAGTAATTTCCATAGGTTTTATAATGTTGCCTCTATGACCTGGGTAATCTGTATGTCCATAGTATCTTCTAAGGCCAGCATAGCCTCTGCATCTTGATTATGCTCCATGACCTTTTAAACATCTAGAATTTGCATAACCAATATTGCCTTTAAGTCTCTGGTCTGAGTATAACTAAGTGTGTGTAGCATCTTTCACATGTGTAGGCTCTATTTTGTGTTAACACTCCATATCCTGAATATCCTTTAAACCTGCATACCTTCTATATTTTTGTAGAATGTATTGTTGAAGTAATCTTTTTGATTGGATTTCCCTCTGTTAAGTTTTAGATATTAGGGGTCACCAAAAGATCATGTAAGAGAAAATGCCAGAGTTAAATTACTGGATTATGGCAACTTTAATAAACTCAGTGAATTAATCCCCTAATAGGAATTAATAGATGGTAATTATAGGCAGGTAGGACATGGATAGAGAAGTTTGGTCATTTGGGGTCTCTCTTTTTGGTATATATTTTGTCCCAGGCAAGATTGATATTCTCTCTCTCTCTCTCTCTCTCTCTCTCTCTCTCTCTCTCTCTCTCTCTCTCTCACCTGCCTCCCTTATTTCTGGTGTAATGTCTCCAGCTGGATTTCCTTTCCTTTGCCACACATTTCATTTTTTAACTTTTAAAGTTTATAAGCATTGGTGAGAATGAATACTGACCATATTTTGCTGTACATACTTTCAGATACACCAGGTGCTAAAAATTATACATTTGGATTAGTGATATCTACATTTATTCTTTTGATCTAGTTTTTTAATTTTTATTTTGATTCATTGTACACAGTGGGATAAAACTTTTGTTTCTCTGGTTGTACTTGAGGTAGAGTCACACTCTGTGTAATCTTACATGTACATAGGGTAATGCTGTTTGTCTCATTCTAATATCTTTCCTTCCCTCTGCCTCCTCCACACACCTCACTATCCTCCATACAATCCGTGCTTCTTCCATTCTTTCCTCCTCCCCCATTATGTATCATTAACCACTTATCAGAGAAATCATTGGGCCTTTGGTTTTATGGGATGTGCTTATTCCAGTTAGCATGCTATTCTCCAACTCCATCCACTTACCTGCAAATGCAATAATTTTATTTTTCTTTATGGATAAATAATATTCCATTGTGCATATATACCACAGTTTCTTTATTCATTCATCTATTGAAGGACATCCAATTTGGTTCCACAATCTAGCTACTGTGAATTGAGTTGCTGTATACATTCATGTGGCTACATCACTGTGGTATGCTAATTTTAAGTCCTTTGGGTATAGGTCTAGGAGTGGAGTAGTTGGGTCAAATGTGGTTCCATTCCAAGATTTCTAAGTAATCTCCATACTGCTTTTCAGTGTGGCTGCACAAATTTGCCAACCCACCACTAATGTATGAGTGTACCTTTTTTCTCACAGCCTTGCCAACACCTAATATTCTGTGTATTCTTCATAATAGACATTCTAATTGGGAAGGTTGTTTTGATTTGCATTTCTCTTATTACTAGAAATGTTGAACATTTTTCATACATCTGCTGATTGCTTGTAGATTTTCTTCTGTGAAATGTCTGCTTATTTCCTTAACCAATTTATTGATTGGTTTATTTGTAATTTTGATACAAATTTTTTGAATGTTTTATAAATTCTGGAGATTAGTGCTACATCTAAAGTGCATTTAGAAAAGATTTTCTCACACACTCTTGGCTCTGTCTTCACATTTTTTAATTTTTTTCTTTGCTGAGAGAATGTTATTCAGTTTGAATCTTTCCCACTTATTGATGCCTGCTTTTATTTCTCATGCTTTAGGAGTCTTGTTAAGAAAGTCTGGTCCTAAGCTGACATGATGAAGATTGGGTCTACCCTTACTTCTATTTTGTGCAGGCTCTCTGTTCTAATTCCTAGGCTCTTGATCCATTTTGAGTTGATTTTTGTGGAGGGTAAGAGATAGGGGTTTTATTTCATTTTGTTGCCTATGGATTCCAAATTTTCCAAGCACCATTTGTGGATGAGGCTATCTTTCATCCATTGTATGTTTTTCTTCCCTTTGTCTAGTATGAGATAACTGTACTCATGTGGGTTTGTCTGTTTTCCCTATTCTATGCCATTGGTCTACTTGTCTATTTTGGTGCCAATATCATGTCATTTTTGTTTCTATTTCTCTGTAGTATAGTTGAGTTTCTGATATCATGATGCCACCTGCTTCATGCTTCCTGTTAAGGATTTGTTTGACCTTTGTGGGTGTCTTATTCTTCCAAATATGTTTCATGATTCTGTTCTCTGTTTTCATGAGGTATTCAATGGGACTTTAATTGGTATTGCATTAAACTTGTATAGCACTTTTGGTAGTATGGCCATTTTGACAATATTTATTCTGTCTTCCAAAGAAGATGTGAGATCTTTCCATTTTCTAAGGTTTTCTTTAATTTCTTTCTTTAGCGTTCTGTAGTTCTCATTGTAGAAGTCTTTCATCTCTTTTTTGGATCGATTCCCAAGTATTTTATTTTATTTCATTTTTTCAGGACTTTTTGAATGGGGCAGGTTTTCTAATTTTGCTGTCAGCAGAGTTATCACTTATGAGTAAAAATACATTAGATTTATGAGAGTTGGTTTATATTTTTCTAGTTTGCTGAATTCATTTATGAGTTCTTGAAGTTTTCTTGTGGAATTTTTTGGATGCACTAAATATAGAATCATGTCACTGACGAAAAGTGAGAGTATGAGTTCTTCTTTCATATTCATATCCCTTTAAAATCTTTGGTTTGTCTAATTTCTCTGGCTGGATTTTCAAGGAAGATGTTGAATAAAAGTGGTAAAAGATGGCATCCCTGCCTTTTTCCAGTTTTTACAGGAAATGTTTTTATTTTTTCTCCATGTAGAATGATGTTGGCCATGGGGTTAGCATAGATAACTTTTATAATTTTGGGGGTATGATCCTAGTATCTCTATTTTTTCAAGTGTTTTGTGTGTGAAATGTTGCTGTATTTTGTCAAATACTTTTTCTGCATCTACTAAAATAATCATATGATTCTTACCTTTAAGTCTGTTGATTTGGTGAATATCATTTATTGATTTTTTATGTTGAACCTACCTTTCATTCCTGAGATGAAACCCACATGATCATGGTGCATTATATTCTTAATATGTTTTTATATGAAATTTGCTAAAATATTGGTAAGAATTTTTGCATCTCTGTACCTTAGGGAAATTGGCCTGAAGATTTCTTTTCTCAATATATCTTCATCTGGTTTTGGTATCAGTGTAAAACTACATTCATATAATGATTTTAGAAGGTTTCCCTCCTTTTTTATTTCCTGGAATGCTTTGAGAAGTATTGGAATGAGTTCTTCTTTAAAGGTCTTGTATAACTCAGCTGATAATTCATCTGGTTCTTGACTTTTCTTGGTTGGTAGACTTTTGATGGCTTTTTCTACTTAATTGCTTGAAATTGATCTGTTTAAATTGTGTATGCTCTCCAGATTCAGTTTCTGTGGATCATGTTTCTAGACACCTGTTGATGTTGTTGAGATTTCTATTTGTTTGGAGTATAGATTTTCAAAATAACTTCTAATTATGCTTTGTATTTCAATATTGTCTTTTGGGACATTTTACTTCTCATCGCAAATTTTAGTAATTTCAGTTTCCTTTCTCTTCTTCAATAGTGTGGCTAAGGGTTTATCAATTTTGTTTATTTTTCAAAGAAGCATTTTTTTTGTCAATTTTTAAAATTATTTCTGTTTTTGATTTCACTAATTTTAGGCTCTGATTTTAATTTTTCCTATCTTCTGCTACACTGGATGTGGATCTGTTATTTACAATATGGTGTTAATCTGTAATTTTAGGTCTTTTTTTGTTCACTTTCTCTTGTTTTATTAAGTACACTCAATGCAATGAATTTTCCTCTTAGTACTACTTTCAATGTATCCCAAAGACTTTGATATGTTGTATTGTTATTTTTGTATACCTCTAAGAAATTTTTACCTCCTCCCTAATGTCTTCTGCTATCCTTGCATTATTCATTAGCATGTTAATTAATCTCCAGGTATTGGAGTAGTTTATGTTTTTATTTTATTTTATCATTTCTAATTTCAATTCATCATTATCTGATAGAATACAATGTAATAGCTCTATTTTTTGCATTTGACAAGAGTAGCTTTGTAGTATAATATATGATCTATTTTAGAGTAGGGTCCATGTGCTGCTGAGAAGAAAGTGTACTCACTACTTGATGGATGGAATATTGTATGTCTGTTAAGTCTAAATTATTGATTGTGTTATCAAATTCTATGGTTTCTTTGTTGAATTTTTATTTGAATTATCTGTTCAGTGGTGAGAGAAGTGTGTTATAATAACGTAGTATTAATGTGTTTTCATCTGTTTGATTTCTGGAATTGAGGAGGATTTGTTTCATGTAAATTAATGTGCCATTGTTCGGTTCATAAATATTTATGATTATTATGCCTTCCTGATTTATGCTTCCCTTAAGCAGTATGATATGTACTACTTTATCCCTTGTGACTAACTGGATTGAAATCTGCTTTATCTGATATGATGATGAAGCCCCTGCATTTTTATTAAGTCTGTGTTCATGGTATGTGTTTTCCCATCCTTTCATCTTTAGGATGTGGGTATCCTTTTGTATGAGATGAGTCTATTGAAGGTAGCATGTTGTTGGATCTTTCTATATAATCCAATCTGCCAGTCTGTGTCTTTTGTTTGATGAGTTTATGCCTTTAATATTAAGGATTATCATTGAGTTATGGCTTGTATTCTTGATCATTTTGCCTTATTTTTGGTTTTTAGCTTGACTTTTTTTCTTCTTTCATTGGCTTTTCCTCTGGGGTAGTTCCCCACTTTGATAACTTGCATTGTTGTTTTTCTCTTCCTCCTCATGAAATATTTTGCTCAGAATGTTCTTTAGTGCAGGCTTTCTATTTGTAAATTATTTTAGCTTTTGTTTACCATGGAAGGATTTTATTTCATCCTCAGATCTGAAGGCAAGTTTTGCTGGGTACAGTATTCTTGACATCTATTTTATTCCAGGCTCAAAATATATTTTTTCAAGTCCTTCTAGTTTTTATGGTCTGGGCAAGGGAATCTTCTGATATCAGTATTGGTTTATGTAATCTGTTGCTTTTCTCTTGCAGCATTTAAAATTATATCTTTATTTTGAATATTAGGCATTTTGATTTTAATGTGACTTGGTGTGGATCTATTGTGATTTTGTATATTTGGTGTCCTGGACACATCTTGTATTTGATTTTCCATTTCATTTTTTAGATTTGGAAAACTTTCTGACATTGTTTCATTTATTAAATTATTCATTCTTTTGGTTTGTAGTTCTGTGCCTTATTCAATCTCAATAATTCTTCAATTTGGTCTTTTCATGATAACTCATAAATCTTGGATGTTCTGTTCATGATTTTTTACCATCTTTTCTGTGTGGTCAACATTGTTTTAAAGATTAAGTACTTTGTCTTTATTGTCTAAAGTTCTCTTCCAATTTTCAAGTCTGTTGGTTAAGTTTCTTTTGAATTTTTAATTTGATTTATTGTTTTCTTTATTTCAATGATTTCTGTTTTTATTCTTCAAACTCTATCTCTTCTGCTTCCTATTTGCTATTTTAACTTTTTATTGTTGTGATCATTCATTGCCTGCATTTGCTCTCTTAGCTCATTCTTTGCTTCTCAGATCATTTTAATTATGTACATTCTGAATTCCTTTTCTGACATTTTCCTACTCTCACTGTGATATAGTGTGTAGATTTGCTTGGGATAATTTATTCCCTTTTTTTCATGTTGTTCATGTATCTTTCTTTCTAGCAGTATGAATCTGAGTCATTTCATCCCCCCCCCATAGGCTTATAGTGTCCCTTTATGTTTCCAATACCTCACTGTGCTTAGCCACACAGGTACACAGAGAGTTCTACAGCGGGGATCCCAGGAGACTTGACCAATGCTATAGAAGACACAGACTTTGGCAGCAACCTAGTGGTGGTGGATTAGCAGAAATGGAGAATGCTGGAAAGAGGAAGTTACAGAAATTTTCAGTGATATCTCAAAGGAAGGACTGGGAGACCAAGCAAAGTTCATCAGAGTTGAGATCCCTGTGGATTAAGATATTGAATGAGAAGCAACAGCATTTATTTCTTAGCCTGAATTTTGGTCTTGCTTTGTTCCTATCCAATCTTTCTATGCACCTATTTCTTCACATGGAAATATAAATTCTGTTCCTTTTTACATTGGATACATATAAAATCTGATTTTTAGAGGATTTCATCCTAAATATTTTCCCTGAGTCTCAAAGGAGTCTTCAGACTTGCTCTTTTGGCAGTGATGGAACGCTTAAAATATAAAGACTGTTAGAAATGGAGTACATAAATTTTGGCAGGCTAGCAGGGATTGAACTCAGAGGCAATCAACCACTGAGCCACATTCCCATCTGTATTTGTATTTCATTTAGAGACAGGGTTCCACCAAATTAGTCAGTGCCTCAATAATGCTGAGGCTTTGTTGAAGTCATGATCCTCATAGAAGTGTGCAATTGTACCAAGTAGACTAATGTAGTTTTTATGGTGAAACTTGCATAAGGTTTTGGGTTCTGGAATGCAATATTATTCTTTAAATATTAGTTGTCCCCCCAAATCTCATATGTTTAATAATGTGAAAATGGTCATAGATGAAATATTACACTATATTAGATGTAATCTAATAAAATTACTCATGTCCTTTAGATTACTCAGATCATAAAGTCTGCATAAAACTATTGAGACATGTCAGTTACTGAGGATATTAGAGGTCATAGAAACCACATAGGTCACAGATACTTTTCCATTTTTAGTGGTTAGTGAGGCCAGCCAGGTGCAGTGGCTTGGGGGACTAGTGCAGGAGAATCAAATGCTTAAAGCTAGCTTCAGCAATTGTTAGGTGCTAAGCAACTCAGTGAGATCCTGTCCCTGAATAAAACACAACATTCTGCTGAGAATATAGCTCATTGTTAGAGTGCCACTGAGTTCATTACCAAATAAGAACAACAAAAACAATTGGTAGGCCATATATGCTGTGGTAGTGAGAGAACATACACAGGTTTTATGATTGAATACAGGGTGTCCCCCAAAACCTCATGTGTGAGAAATGCTACAGATTTAGGTAAAATGATTCATTCATCATATTGTTAATCTAATCATGGCATTAATATTCTGATAGGAATTGATTTCATTGTAAACATAGTCAGATATGGTGTGACTAGAGAAGCTGTGTCATATTGTCTCTCTCAAATATATATGTATATATATTTGCTATAAATAGAATCTAAGTAGCCTGCATAACATCTATAATTTTAATATATTCTATGACCTGTGCAGTCTCACTGAACTATATAGCCAACAGCAGAGCAATAAAATTTATTTTTTTTCATAACCATGTCTTCATTATTGTGCTGGCATGAGTAACAAGGTTCCAGCTTTCAGTAACAGTTACATAATATTTACAGCCTTAGTTTTGTGTTTCTTTTTCTTCTGTATCTTTTGTAAAAAATGTTATACTACAGTACAAAATACTTTCTCTTTAAAAAACACACCTTTACTATTTTACAACAAAGTACATTTTCATACTTATAATGGTTCTCTATCACACTTTTTTGATGTTGTTCTTTTAAAATTTATATTCAGAATTAAGCTATATAAACTTTCTGAATTTAGACAAATTACATTTTCTTCAGGGAAGAAAGGTACTTTATTATACTTTAATTGAAAGATAAATATTTTTATATAGAGCAACATATGTAATCAGAATTTTCTTTGTCATTTTTGTTTTTATTAAAAACCCTAATCCACAAACCAAATAATCTTAAATTGTTTTTCAATCTACCAACTATTTACAAAAGCACAAAACACACTGACTTATACAATTTAAGAAGCCAAGAATACTTGAATTCATATGCAGCAGTAGCAATTAATCAGATATCTCTTTAAGGAATATATTTTAAATATTTATTCCACTTTTGTTAAATCTAAGTTACCCATGAATTTATGTATGCTCCCAAGGAAAACTAATATGTCATATGACTACTTAACACTTGAAGTTACCTTTTTCTTCTTTAAAAAATTGCTAGAAACAATAGACATATATTAATGATTTTATAGAAACCAGTACTATATTTTTGACCACCAAGCAAAAGGAGAGTGTTAATTATTTTAAAGACATAAAAAATGTTATCTAACTAAATTCAATTAAGTGAACTGAAAGTCATTTGATTCCATTTTGTTATAAGTCCTCAAGTGCTTTTTTATTATTATGTCAATTTTGGAATCATGTACATGATATAGTGACTCAACCACATATAAATCCAACATACAATATACAGGTATGCACACACAAGCATAAAACTGATAGAAAATAAAGTTTTTATGCTTTTATTGGGTATTATTTTCTCAAAGAAAAACATTAAAAATACATACAGATAGTTATGAAAAAGTGTCATATTTAACAATTTTAATTAGACATGAATTTTTACATTATGACTCACACATGTGAAACCTCTGCATTTGGCGATGTTAGGTGTAGAATCTGTCGGTCATGGTGAACACTGAAATCAAGGTTCAGGTAGCCACTCATTCTCCAAGTGGGAAAATCCTCTTTTATAATGAGCATTTTATATTCATCCTACTTAGATCTTTTCAAAAGAGGTCTCATTTTTTTTTAGTGCATTTAAGATCTAACCCTTAAATAATAAGGCATCTGGAAACAAAAAAACAGTAGACTAAAAACTTCAGATAGGCAAAACAAGAGTAATTGGTGCAAGACCAAAAGTAAATTCACACATACACACACACACACAAATTAAAGACAAAACAAAACACATTGAGCTCAGAAACAGTGGTTTGTAAAATTGACACATCCTTAATATTCTAGTCAATAACACATGTAAACTATTAATTGAAATGGAGTTTACTTGTCAACCAGCTTAAAGTCAGATCAAATATTCACAGAATGTGCAAGCCCAGGAAGTCTTTGGGAAAGTATTTAAAATGTAATAAAACTTGTACATATGACATTCTTTAATTTTTCCTTAATGTACTTATATAGAGAAGAGAGAAAAATTCACAGGGATTTTGCCATACCCTGACATTCCCAGGTCTGATGCAGCTGGTTTTTCAAGATTTTCTATTTCATTGCCTCTCCCTTTTTTAGAAATTAGAAAAAAAAACTTACTAAAATGGTAGAAAGATGTAACATAAGAAAAAAGAAAGCAGTCTGCTATGTTCCAGAGTAGCTTAGAATTAAAAATGACACCTATTCCTCTTGTTTGAATTCAGTTTGGCACAGGTAAAAGTAGCTTACACTTCAGATGGATATCTGGAAGATATTTAAAAAACAAGAAGGCTACCATTTTGATAATAGTGGGTAAAACAATCATACATATCACTTGGACTGTTTTTTCTCCCTTTTAGTTCAGCAGGTTCAATTGTAAGATTATGTAACATTTTATGTTTCCCTGCAGAGGTTATTTTCTTTCATTCTGAGTTGATAGCTAAACCAGCTCAGGTACACAGTAAGCCCAAATATTTCTTTCACAAAAGTAGTATGGAAATTTCAGTATATTGTTGATGCATTACAGAGCAGTGGGAACCTGGCACATTATCTGTAAGACGGAGGGAAGTTCAGACATGTCCTCCAATATTCCTTGTTACCTATAAACCAGACTATTTTCTGGTTTTCTCTGAATACTAATGCATTGTACAACAAGAGTCGTTCTTCACAGTTGCATATTTTTCTTCTGTATGCAACCATAGAGATAGAAAGAGGCCTTTTGGATTCTCCAATCTCACCAACATGTCCCAATTTGAAGCTGCATACCATGAACTGGATAATCTTTTAAATAATTTAGAAATGTTTAAAATTTGATGTTTTGAAACTAACAGAAGTTGAAAAAGTCTTTTGCAGTAAGGACAAACTCCTACTAAGAAAGAAAGATAATATATTTTGATAATTATTTGAGTAAAGCAGGATATTTGCCAAGTAGACGCTTCACTTAAAATTGTCTCTTCTGCCCTCGAGTCACAAGACAATGACTTATTGTTATGTTTCTCACTTGGAAATAGGAGGCTAGTCTGATTTAGTCAGGGTGATATTCTCAATTGAGAAGGCAAACAATTGAACTCTCTGAAGAAAGAGCAATACAAGGTAATCTACTGCAATAAAGTGATAGGTTGTTTTATGGGATTTTTTTCTGTGAAGAAAGGATATCTTGTGAAAGTCTGAAAAACAGCACTTAATTGTGAATATAGGGAAATCTATTTTGATATATTCACACAATGTCTCCCTTTCTAATAGTTGAAAATCAGGAACAGACTTGGGGTTTGGATGCTAGAAAGTGTTTGAGGCACTAGAAATTCATATACACTTTTTATAGGCACTTGAGAGAGAACAGGTGTCATAATGGAGAGTGGGCTAAAGATGAAGAGCATTTGTGAGTACCCAGCACACCAGGGTTTACATTGGGATGAGGATATTTTGAAGAGAAAAGAGATTTCTTGCTTTATACTCTGGTGATTAATGCGGCAATAGTTTTTCAAATACCTCAGATCAGACTAAGACTGAAGATTTTTCTGAGCTCAATATGCTCTTTTCTTAAATTTACCAATGGTTCTTCAAAAATTATTCTTATTTTGTTTAACTGAACCTCTGAAATTTTTTTCTTCCCATCTATTCAGAGAACAAACATTTAAAAGTCACTGTGTTCATCCATCCAAAATAAAATTATTGGCATTTTTTAAAAAAATTAATGGAACTGTAGAAAATTATATTCACTGAAGCATACCATATATGCAACAAGAAATATGTACATTTTCTCTCATGTGTAGATGCTAGAGATACAAATGAAAAACATAATTTCATGAAAATAGAAGAAAAGTACTGGGGATGTAGCTAAGTTCATAGAGTGCTTGTCTCACAATCATAAGGTCCTGGGTTCAATCACCAGCACCACAAAAAGAAAAAAATAAATAAAAGGCCAATGAAGGAAAGAAAATTTGTTCTAGCAGTTTTGCACAGAAACAATTGAATTCACTCTGAAATTTCTATCATTTCAGGAAATGCACAGGAATTCTGCATTTCAATTATTACAAAATTTGTTAATTATCATTATAAAAGTTATTTAAGAGAGACACAGTAGGTGAATGCAATAAATTAATCTTTGTTATTGTATGATGTGGCACACACAAGCCCACTGGAAAACCTTGACAGGATGGGTAACTTCATATGTACAGCCATCAAGATGTTCTTTGAAGAAAGTTCAGAATATTTTCCCTTGAAATTACCTTATATTGAGGAAATAAATCTGGGTAGTTTCCACTTGTCTAACAGAGTCTGAGAGATCTGAACCCATACATTTTTAACCTTGCAGAACAATTAACCACTGCATTATAGACATCATTCATGACATGATGCATTTTCTGAAATATGAATCCTGCACTATGAGGATTGGAATAAATTTCAAAAAGTATATTTTTTGTAGTTGAGTGGTTTGTGACTCAGAGGGATCTGTATTAACAACTGGAAAAGAACCTGCTGTATCTGGAAAGAAGACTTAAATGGAAATTTGAAAAATGTGTGACAAATAGAACTGGACTGTTCTATATTTATGAAATACAATTTTGGCCAAATATAGGTGAATTGAAATAGTCTTCTGATGAAAAGACTGAGAAGACTTTGAATGAAACCAGTTGGGAAGTGAGGAAATATAAAATTGCTTTGCCCTAATGGAAGAGGATCTTTGAAGCTGGGAATTCTGAGAAAAATGAATTATCAGAATGGGAAGAAAAGGCACTTATGGCTGCCTAGTATTTCCTCAGTAAACTAATTTACATAACTTAGAAGTATTTTTCAGAGCACAAGAGAGTGGCCAAGTTACAGAGGAGGCAAGCAAAAATTTGAGGTTATAGCCTTTCCTTCAGGTAGAGAAAAACTCAGGACATCTCATGTTACATGGACACTAGGCCAAAAGATAAGGTCTGATATTTTCTTGGTCCCCAAAATTGGTATCTTTCCTTAGTTATTGATGCCCTATGCAGGCTTGGTGAGAAAACATGGATATCTCTATAAACATGTTCACGTATACTTTCAAGACATATAATTACATGAACTGTTATGTCTGATCATTTGCCAACACACAATACTAAATATGGTCTTTATATGTTTGTTATCTTTCAGGTCATCTTTTCTGAACTGATTGAAAAAATAATAATATTTTTTCTGATAGGGCTTCCAAACAACACAGGAAAGTCCTGGTAATAATGTGTGTTTCAAGAAACCTTACAGAAATTCTATATAAATAGTATTTTACATGCCAAATAACATCTTAATTATCAGCATAAAAACATCTTTAGAGAATAAAAATAGTCAGAATAGTTGACTGCAATTATACACCCATTGAGAGATTGTTTAATGTGACACACACAAGTTCATCAACTCTCCTGGAAGAAAGATAAAAATGACATGTACAGGCATTGGTTTTCCAAAAAAAATAAATAAATAACTCTACATAATTTCTCCAGTCTCTGTGGGGTATTTGTGTTGATGGAATAAATATGGCTAAGACAGTCCAGCAACCATAAACCATGTTTATTTCCATGGAGCTGCTTCAAATGCACAGTAAATTTATTTTACAAAGTCATGATTTTTACAGTCAAGACAGGATCCACTGATGGATCAGAGAAAATTCTTGGAGACCAGAATTTAGTTTATGACAGAACCAGTGCCCCTGAAGAATGACCCTGAAGAGCAATACCTAATAAAACTGAGTGCAGAGCTGCAGGGGAGGGACTGCTAAAACATAACAGGTGTCATGTTAGTTTTGAAAGATCACTGACATAAAAAAATAATCTATGAAAATATCAAGGGTTTTGAGAGCCTCACCACAGTGTATAAAACCCCTACAATTGGAAATTTAACATTTACTATCTCTCTCTGGATTTCAATTCTGCTATAAATTGATTCCACCTTTCTCATTCCTTATTTCTCCTTTTAAATCAGAATGATTACTTTTTGTCAATTTTTTCATGATTTATACACATACACAAAAATGTACATATACATAAATATTTTACCTTGAGCCTCAAAAGGATTTTTGGAATTGTACTGTTTTACAGTACTAGGGATTGCACTCAGTGGCAGTCTTACACTGAACTATATCTATATTGATTTTATCATTTAAAATTTTTAGATAAGTTCTTGCTAAGTTTCTTGGGATGGCCTCAAATTTATGTTCCCCATTTCTCAGCAGGGTTGCATTCATTTCTGGGGCACCCAGTACTGTTGTACTTTAGAGTAATATTGAAAATATTTGAGATTTTGTGATTTTGGGGGAAGAAAAAAAGGCATTTTAATTGTGTGAGAAATAAGAAACTTGGAAAATAATTGTCAGTATACTATGGATCACATATGATATTTGTATCGATAATGGTGTTATGGGTCAGAACATGATCCCAGATGTGGTGATGTGGGATGTTTTGTAAGTGTTAAAAGGTTGGGGTAAATGATATCTTCTTAGGCCATTGTGGGTGTTTCCTTCAAAAATAATTGATTTATTTCTCATGGTAGTTTGGTAATTTTTCATGGGAGAGTTGACATAAAATCTTGAACCTTCTCTGTCTCAGTGTCTCTGACATCCTCAATATTGCTGTGATATCCAAATTGGATGCACTCAAGAGAACTCTAAATGTGGATGAGGTGTTGGGTGTGCAATGCTATAGAATCTTCACATCTTTGATCAAAGTAAAACTCGTTTGTAAATTATTTTAATAAACATGATGTGTGATCTAATTCATTACAGTATGCATTGTGAATAAAAGTGGAAATATTTATTTTTCTCACTCTTTGTTCTCTCTAAAATTAAAAAAATTAGAAACAATTTAGCAACATATTTATTAGAAGAAAATCCATAATAATCTCCTTCTCCTAAAAAGAATAAATATTTAGCTGTATTAACAAGGTGTTCATTAAAGAATCATATTTAAACTTTTCACATGAATTTAAAGTCTACCTTGGAATAAAAATATAGCCACAAGAATATCTTAAAACAAAAATCTGAGCTTATTACATAATCAATCATTTTTCCTTTTTCAATACATAAATACTCAGACAAAATTTGAGAAAATACTAAATGGGGCAAACGAGGATAAGAAGAATCTCATGCTGTGCATTCACTACCATAAAGTTGACAGACTGGAGTATAATTTAAAATATCTGGAGCTCAAGCTTATAAATTATGCTTAAATAAATGCAAAATGAGAATGACAAGTTTTATATATACTTTTAAAAATTTTATTTATTTTGATTCATTTTAAACAAATGGGGTAAAATTTTTTCTCTGGTTGTATATGATGTAGAGTCATACCATTTGTGTAATCATATCTATACATTGGGTAATGATGTTTGTCTCTTTCTGTTATTTTTCCTTTTGCCCACCCCTCACTCCTTTTTTCCTCTAATCTATCCATTCTTCTTCACTTCTTGCCTCTCTTCTACTCCCTGTTAAGTATCATCATCCACTTATCAGAGAAATCATTCAGTCTTTGTGTTGTTGGATTTGGCTTATCTCACTTAGCATGATATTTTCCAACTTGACTGCAAATGCCATTTGCCTGCAAATGCCATCCATTTGCCTGCAAATGCCATAATTTTATTCATTTGCCTGCAAATGCCATAATTTTATTCTTCTTTAGGCTGAGTAATATTCCATTGTGTGTGTGTGTGTGTGTATATATATATATATATATATATATATATATATATATATATATATATATATAAACAGTTTTTGGGCATCTAGGTTGGTTCCACAACCTAGCTATTGTAATTGAGGAGCTATGGACATTGATGTGGTGCATCACTATAGTATGCTGATTTTAAGTTACTTGGGTATAGGCCAAGGAGTGGGATAGCTGGGTCAAATGGTGGTTCCTTTCAAAGTTCTCTAAGGAATCTTCACACTGCTCTCCACAGGGGCTGCTCTAATTTGCATCCCTAGCAGCAATGTAGCAATGTACCTTTTTTCCCCATTCTTGTCAACACCTATTGTTGCTTGTATTTTTGATAATTGCCATTCTAGATGGGGTGAGATAAAATCATAGGGTAGTTTTGATTTGCATTTCTCTTATTACTAGAGATGTTGAACTTTTTTTTATATATCTGTTGATTGCTTGTAGATCTTCTTCTGTGAAGTGTCTGCTCATTTCCTTAACACATTTGTTAATTGGTTATATGTACTCTTGGTGTAAAGGTTTTGAGTTCTTTATAGATTCCAGAGATAAGTGCTCTATCTGAAGTATCTGTGGCAGATATTTTCTCCAACTCCGTAGGCTCTCTTTTTACATTGCTGATAGTTTCCTTTGCTGGGAAAATATTTTTTAGTTTGACTGTATCCCAATTACTGATTCCCACTTGTATTTCTTGTGCTTTGGGACTCCTGCTAAGAAAGTGTTTTCCTAAGACAACATGATGAAGATTTGGACAACAGACTCACACCAAGGCATATTATGATGAAAATACATACCATACAAAATAAAGGTAAAATTTTAAGGGCTGTGAGAGAAAAAAAAATCAAATTACATTTAGGGGGAAACCAATACGGATATCAGCAGATTTCTCAAATGAGACCTATCTTTTCTCCTCTTCCCACCTAATCATCTCACTCTATATCACTTCTATTCTGTCCCACGTCAGCATTTGAAATTGTAAAACTTATTGCAATCTTTCTGTTTTTATTATAGACAATATCTGAACATACCTTTTATGTGCATTGTGATAATTAACATTTTAGATATCAGAGTTAGAACTATTTAGTTTAATGGTGCATATGTTTTGCATTGCATGCTGTTATTTTTTGTCTACTCCTAAGCAAGGTGTTACTGGAAGCATACAGGAACACTAGAAGTACACACAGTAGAAACTCTAATTCCTCAGAACCATATATTTAGATGGATAGACACACAGATACATAAAAAATTCGGAGAAAAAAATCTCCCCAAACAAACCAAGATACTCCATTAACAGAATGCATTGAGAGCAAAGTGGAAGAAATATCAGAGAAGGAATACATAATGTAAATAAACTGATCTGCAAAGTAAAGATCAGGGTGGGGACTGAAATCAGAGAGAAAATACAGAAAGTGAAAGAACATTTTATTAAAGATATAGAGATTCTGAAAGTAAAACCAAGCATAACTCCTCAAAATAAAGGAATCAATACCAAAAAAAAAAAAAATTATTGGGAGCATCACCAACAGGTGAGTTCACTTGAAAAGCAGAGTTTCAGGCAATTAAGATAAAACATAAAATATGAAAAATGAAGTTGACCATGGAAACAAGATGTTAGAAGACCACGAAAAGAACTTCCAAGAAATATGGAGTAACCTAAAAGACCAAATTTTAATCTTATTTAGATTGATGAAAGCTTGGAGATACAAATGAAAGAAATGAACAGCTTTTTCAAAGAAATACTGTCAGAAAATTTTTGAAATATTAAGAATTAAATGGAAAATGAAGTACAGAAGACTAACAGGACCCCAAATACACAAAATTATGTGACACAAAATATGATACATTATTATAAAAATACATCACATACAAATTATATATAGAATTAAGAAGTCTGATAGAGAATAATAGCAATTAAGATTTAGACAGAAAAATAAACCAGGCCTCAGTTGATCTGAAAAACCAGACCCTGTGGGCTGGGAAGATAGCTCAGCTGGTAGAGTACTTTCCTCGCAAGGACAAGGCCCTGAGTTCAATCCCCAGTACCGCAAAAAAAAAAAAAAAAAAAAAAACAGACCCTCAAAGCAAGGATGTCTTGGAATAATATATACCAAGTTCTAAAAATAACTGTTCTCATCCAAGCTTACTATAACTTATAAAGTGAGTTTCATATTTGAGAATGAAATAAAAATCTTACATGGTAAGCAGCTGTTAAATAAATTCAAAACTAGAAAACCTGCACTATAAGACATACTCAATAAGATATTTTATTAAAGATAAGAGAATACCAGCAAAGGGAGGGACTAAGCAAAAAGAACAGTGAATTAGTGGATAAACTAATTCAAATTAAAAATCAGATATAAATCAAAATGATGATGAATAAAAATTGTATTGCTATATAATCCTGAGAAAAAAATGGCCTATCCCAATTAATTGAAAGACATAGAATAACAGACTGGATTAAAATACAAGTCCCAACAACATTGTGTCTCCAAGAGACTTACCTCTGGCAAATATATTCACAGAATGAAGGCCAAAGGATTGGAAGTATATTATTCACATGAACCTTGTAAACATGCAGGAGTTCCCTTCCCATTTCAGATTCAGTGGACTTCAAACCACAGTTAATCAGAAGAAACAATGAAGGTCATTTCATACTTCCTAAGGGAATTTTACATCAATGAGGCAACAATTGTAAATACTTATGGCCCAAACAATGGAAAGTCTATATACAATACATTACACAAACCATTCTCAATTTCGGCATGAAACATAGCACAGAACAATAATATTGGGTGACTTTAACATGACACTCTCACACTGGATTGATCCTCTAAACAAAAATGAAATAAATGAGTTATACAAATAAAAATACAATTAATAGTTAAACTGAAAATATTTATGTATATATATATATATAGTATTATTCATCAACATGCAAATATACTTTCTTCACAACAGCAAGTGGATGCTTCCCTAAAATGGACCATATATTAGGTCACAAAGTATCTCTAAGCAAATAAAAATTTAGAGATAATACATTGTATCCTATTAGATACTAATACAATGAAATTATAAGCCATTGATAAAATAAAAAATAGAAACTATTCTAACACCTGGAACTAAATAATATGCTGTTGAATTAAAAATGGATAGAAATAAATAAGGGATGAAATGTAAAAATACTTAGAGAACAATAAAAATAGCAATAAAACATATCAAATTCACTATGACACTATGAGATCAGTGCTAATAGAAAATTTTATTATGTTAAGATTATTCATTAAAAGAATAGAATGTCACCAAATAAATAACCTAATATTATATTGATTTGTCCTAAAAAAGAACAAATCATCGATGAAAGCAGAAGAGAGAGATTAATTAAAATCTCAGCTGAAATAGAAGGAATTGAAAAAGGACCAACTCAAATAATCCACAAAACAAAAGTTATATATTTAAAAAATCAATAAAATTGATTAACTCATATGAAATCTAACAAAATAGTGAAAAATTCAAACTACAAAAATTCATGGTGAAAAAATATCATAATGGACACTACTGAAATACACACAATAATCAGAACCTAGTTGAATATTTATACTTTCAAAAAATAGAAAATCACAAAAAAAATCAACAAATTTCTACAAATATATGACTGACACATATTGTATCAGGACAAAATAGAAACTATAAACAGATAAATTTTAACCAATGAAAATTAAAGGCACTATCAAAACCCTACTAACTAAGCAAAGCAAAGCCAAGAACCAACAGACTCTCAGTCAAGTTCTACTAGACCTTCAAAGAAGCACAAAAACCAATTATCCTAAAATGATTTCATGAAATAGAAAAGGAGGAAACTCTTTCAAAGTCATTCTATGAAGCTTTGATGTTACCCTGATACCAAAACAAATGATATATCAAAGGAAAGAAATTTTCATACCAATATCCCTGATAATTATACATGCAAAAATTCTCTAAAATTCCAGCATCTTGCATACATATACAAGAGAATTCATCCCAGGTATGCAATACATCCCAGGTATGTATGACTTGCCATACAAATTTAATAGATGAAATTTATGATATCAATATACTTAAAGATAAGAATCTTATGGTTATATCATAGATGTACAAAAACCATTTGCCTAAATACAGAATCAACTTATGTTCAAACCACAAGAAAAGATAGGGATAGTAGAAACATACCTTAACATTTTAAAAACTATACATGCTAACCCCAAGAAAAACATCAAACTGAGATGAGATATATTGAAACCATTCCCTTTTAGAACTGGAATAAGACAGAGATGCCATCATTCATCACTTCTATCCAACATTGTCTTAGTAACTCTAGACTGAATAATTAGACAGAAGAAAGATATTAAAGGAATACAAATTGGAAATTTTCCCTGTTGATAGGTACATGATTCTAGATTAAGAAGATCCAAAAAACTTCACCAGAATACTTCTAGAACTCATGAAGGAATTCAGAAAAGTAACATGATATTAAAAAACACCCATAAATTAATTATATTCTTAACAGATGAATAAACTGAAATAGAAATTAAAGAAACTATCACAGTCATAATAGCCTCAAAATATTTGGGAATATATCTAACAAAAGATGTGAAAGTTTACTACAATGAAAACAATACAATAAAGGAAAATATCTAAGAATACCTTAGATGAGAGAAAGATTACCCACTCATTTCTTGGAAAGGCAAATTCACATTGGCAAATGGTCATAAAACAAAACGTGCTCTACAGATAAATTGCAATTCCAATTAATATTCCTATGACACTTTTACAGACTCAGAAAATACAGCCATGATATTCCTTTGGAAAAACAAGATGTTCATAATGGTTAAATTAATACTCAGCAAGAAAATGAAGCAGAAGGCATCACAATACCAAACCATAAATTGTAATACAGAGGTGTTGTATCACAAACATATTGGTACTGGAACAAATGCAGACATGAAGACCAATGGTACATAATAGAAGACATGGAGACACACTCACAAAAATACAATTATCTCATATTAAACAGAGTCACCATAAATACATTGAAGAAAATATAGCCTCTTCAATAAATGGTACAGAAAAACTGGATATCCATCTGTAAGAAAATAAAATTAGACACCTGTCTCTCAATCTGTATAAAATTCAATTCTACATGATCAAGTACCTAAGTATCACAGAAAATACCCTGCCCCAACTAGAAAAAATATACACCTAAATCTCTGTCATATCATTTTAGGAACTGATTTCCCCAACCAGACTCAAAAAGCACAAAAATATAAAATAAGGAATCAATAAATGGGATTGTATTAAACTACAAAGCTTCTTCACAGAAAGGAAACAATCAATAACATAAATTGAGATTCTATAGAATGGGAGAAAGTCTGTGCCACCTGCACCTCAGATACACCATTACTCTCCAGGATATATAAAGATTTCAAAAACTTAACATCCCCAAAACAAATAACCAAAACACTAAATGGGCAAAGGATATGTACAGAACCTTCCCTGAAAAGGAAATGCAAATTGTCAAGAAATATATTTAAAAAGTACAACATTCTTAGCAATTTGAAAAATGTAAATTAAAGCTACACAGATTTTATCCAGCTACAGTTACAGTGGCAAAAATAAAGAATACAAGTAACAATAAATGTTGGTGAGGATGTGGGGGAAATGTACACACATACCATGTTGGGGAGACTACAAATTGGTACAATTACTATGAAAAGCATATAGATTCCTCAGAAAACTTAGGATAAAACCAGTATTTGACCTTATTTTCCCACTCATTAACATATAACAAAAGGACTTAAAATCAACACACTGTAGTGATGTGGCAAAGTTTATAGCAACTCATTTCACAATAGCTAAGCTATGAAACCAATTTAGATGTCCTTCAATAGATGAATGGTTAAAGAAAATATATTAAATTTTACCAATGTATAATTGCTCAGTCATTAAAAAATAAAGTTCTGACATTGGTTGTAAGTAAATGGAAATGTAGGTTACAATGCTAAGGAAAATTAATCATTCCTACATCAGCAAAGGGTGAATATTTTCTCTGCTATGTGGGTGCTGATTCACAATATGTGGGAAGGGAGAGGTGTAGGTTTACCAGATTGTACAGGGGAGTTGGAGCATGGAAATGGGAAGATAATCAAATGAGTGGCACATTATTATCCTATATTCATACATGAATAAAGTACCATTATAATACCATGTAATGTACAGTCTTAGAAATGGGAAGTTATATTCCATTTGTGTATATGTCAAAATACATTCTGTGGTCATGTGTAACTAAAAAGAACAAAAAAGAATAACATTAAAAAGCTCAAAATGAGCATAAGTGAGAAAAAAGTGTGTGTGTGTGTGTGTGTGTGCATGTGTGTGTGTGTGTATAGCAGTCCTTGAATCAATCAGTAGAAATTCAAAGAGAATTAAAAAAAATTAAGAAAGAGCAAAATGAAACAAGAGCAAAAAAAGGAAAATCTTGGTGAAAAGTTGATAAAGTAAGAAATTAAGGAGTCCTTTTCACTATGGTGGACAGAATAAGTAGTGAATAAATATGTTTTTTCTCTGTGCTCAAGTGATTTTCTTATTTCTTCTTGAGTGATGAACTAAGGCAGGACGTCTGAGCAATGTTTTGTGGAGTCCTTTTTTTATATTGTGTTATTTGACAAATTGACACTTGGGGGTTAAGACTTCCAAACTTCCATTTTTGAGAGATTGTTGTGGGCAGGGCATGCTGAAAGCCCTCTGGTGGAGCAGCTGGCTAAGACCTGCAGGATTGACATTAAACAAGCATGCCAGGACAACTGGGCTATTGCTGGGCAGGTAAGCAGCAAGATGGGTGAGGTGGTGCAATAGACTTTTAGTTGGCCAAGCTGGCAGAGTTTGGTATGGCAAGGCATTGAAGAGGTAAGCTGGTCAGCCTGCATAGCAAAAGAGCTGGCTGAGTCATGTGGGCTAGTCTACATAGTGGGTGGACAAGCAGCCTGGGCTGAAGCTGCCTGGCAAAATGCTTATTTATGTCTGACAGGCTACCTGACTTGTCCAGATGTTTCAGTGCCCAGTGATGGGCCTTGAAGGCTGGTGGTGTAGCAGTATGCTTGTTCAGGTAGGCCTTGTGGAAGTGGATGCCTAGTAGTTTGGGCTGTGGGACTGGCAGTGGAACTGCAGTCTCACTAGGTGGGATAGTGGGTTTATCAGGGTGTTGGGGTGCTAGAAGACTGGGCATTGTGAGTTCAGGAGGACCAAGTGGTTTCTAGAATGGTTCAGGACTGGGTATTTACCAGGATTTTTGCTCAGGCATGCTGAAGGCCAATGCTCTCACTACTACTAATTCAGCTTTCTAACCTGCTCCAGCTGGCTATGTTTGATCCTATGAGCTGCAGGACATGCAAGGTAGAGAAGAATTGGGTTCTCTCTAGCCTATCTAAGCTGTGTTCCCCCAGGCAAAATGCTCTCCATTTATAATCATAAATCATAAATCATTTATAATCACAGGATTTTTTTTGACAATGTTAATTGTTTATCTCAGATAGGTTTGTTTAGACCTAGCACTGAACAAATGAATCTGGGTTTCCAGTTCACATTTATGTCACTTAGCTGTATTCCAAAAATGGTTTCTAAATGCTTCTCTGTGGAGAATTGATAACTGCAGTGTGATTTTTTTAAACATATATTTCATTGAGTTGAATAATATGGCAGGTTTCTACTTCAGAATTTTTTACTCTAAACCTAGGGAAGAGGTAATATTTCAGTCACTTGAATTCTAGATAACTGAGCTAGGAGAAATGCTGTCTCACTCTAACCAGCCATCTTGTTATTTCTCCATTAAATTTTTAACATGGCAATTTAGTCATTTTGAGGACTTCCATTTGTTTCTTTTTCAGAATCTTTCTCTGTTGAAATAATCTTTTACTTCCTCTGTTTTATAATTTCACTCCTTACAGCTTCTTTTAGCTCATGGAACATTTTAACTACAAGATTTCTACTTTTTTATTCTGAAATGTTCTCCATTGTGGTATCAGGAGACTAATTTTCCTGAAGCTGTATGGATTGTCCAGAATGGTTTGCTCCCTTGCATTTTCAGTTGCTTACATGTCTGATCAAACTTATTCATTCTTCATTTTAACAAGGGACTTTTTTTTATTTATTTTCTTTTAAGGGCCCTGGTTTGAGCAAATACCAAGTTATTGATGCTTAAACTCAATATGTGGTCCTTGCTGATACCAGTAACAGCAACAGTGTGAGATCAGTCACTAAACCCCGTTTAATGCAGTCAGTTATGTGTTAATCAATGTACTATTCAACCTTAATAGAAGTGAAAAATGTGTTGACATTGATCTCCAAACTTCCTATAATTCAGATACAAGCTTGAAGTAGAGTTCTGACACAAATAGAAAAATTAGGCATTAAATATAGTCAATTTGATATAATATTACATGAGAACAAAAATGGGCTGGAAAGGTGGAGCAAAATGAATTAAGAAACAAAGATAGCCCACACAAATAAATAACACCCACCCAAGTATAAGGAATAAAATGAATAGGGGTTATTTGCTGTAGAAGTTAATTTATTAAAAGGGAAAATATGCATTAATTGGAACAAGTACAAAATAGGAGTAGGAAAAAAGAGGGAGAATTATTACCATTAATGCTTTAAAATAATAGAAATAAAACTCAAATGTCTTGAAAGTGCCATGTTGATTATTAGGGTAACAAATGAAAATTAAAATAAATAATATAAATGATCTAAGTTGATGTTAGAAGTCCTCCAAACTTTCTCAGTGAATCTTTGTTATCGTAAATGACATGGTGCATCAATAAGTTAAGTCCATTCCTTACTGTTTAAGCATAAAGCCTCATGATGATAATGTGCTGCTAATTTCTGAAATTTAACATAATCAATTTATTTATATCAAATCAATTAGCCTTAGTAAATACATTTATAACAACTAAGGTACTTTGGCTAACCAGCACCTGAGCCTGATGTTTATTTGTTAAGGCAAAACAACACGTTACGATTTAGTTGAGATGTTCTGAAAATTAAATCTACAGTTATGACAATCAAACCTTTCAAGTAATAAGGAATTGAGGAAAGACAACCTTAATATATTTGTAAACTTAGGATTGATAAAGAAAATGTAGCTCTTATGTCCTTCCTCTCTAACACTTACCTAAAACTGTAAAGGCATATTTAGCAATTACCTCACTCCTGTATCTGTATTTTCAACTTTGAAATTGTCACCACATATTGTCCAACATACATACATAGGTGTTTACCTCTTACTTTGTCCTGAAGACCATGTAGTGAAATATGGATCTCACTTGGTTTATCCAATCTACATGAGCACACATTGAGTGGGAAGGTAGAGAAACTTTCCAGTGAAAGATAAACCACTGGGTAGATGAATGCTAATGCCACTGCATACAACTCACTTGCTGATTGCAGAGCTGTTAAGGATAAAATAATTTTGCTTCTCACTTTGAGTTCAACTTACATCTCCTTAAGTCTATATCTAATTTAGTGTGGCTTATAATCTCAGGATAATCATCTTAAACCTACAGTCCAGATACTGAGCTTCACATCATTCAAGTTATTTATATACAATGTCAATGACAAACTTTATTTTTGTAAAATATTTTCTTCCTTATTTAGAGGGCAAAAAGAAGAAAATGAATATTAAACAAGTATCACAATTTACTATTTACAATAATTATATCCTACTAAGGGGAAATGGTTAATCAAAGTGTGATACATAATTTGTATTTAAGTATATAGGTTTTAAATATAAATTTTTAAACTTGGTTAACAATGTTTTGGTGGCCTTGATTGCAAGTTAGGCAATAACATAAATTAAAAATTGTTGAAAGTGCACCCAATTCAATAGGCCTTTCTGGCTACCATGAGGTAAACCACATTCCTCTGTCACAATGTTTTAATATAATTTTATGCCAACTGAAGACACAGGAAAAGGGAATCAGCTGACCATGTGATGCGTCAAAATTTTCAATTCTTTCAGTTTTTTCTCACTGGGGTTGTATATATAAATGTATTGGAGAAAGCTAGAAAATGGTTACATGGATATTATATGGATTGATTTTTTTCAAATAATTGTGAAACTATTCTTTCAAAATGACATGAGTAAAAACAGCTATTTGTATGAGAGCAGTACTACAACAAGGAGAAAGTGGGATATACAGAGTAGAAAGGAGTTAATATGAGATTGTGAACTTGAGTCTGTGCCCTGTGATTGAAAATTTTCTGGTCAATTTCCCACACACATCTCATTTTGTCAACTATCTCATTAAGTTTACCCTGTGTTCATGGGGAGATCTCTGTGCTGAGGAAATTTGCCCTCTTCTTGAAAGTACCTTGCCTCAATGTACCTGCCTAGAGGTTTCAGTGTTATCTCCTCTTCCCTGAATTCCTGTTCTATGTGGGAAAGAAAATTAAAGTCAGCATGTGTTGGACTAGCACCTTCTGCTGAGACTCAGATCCCACCTTTAAAGCTGCCTAACCATGTCCATTCATAAGAATTTGCTTGCATACAGAGGATACAGAGGATACACACATTGTTGCTGAGGAAATGTCTCCTGCTCCCTGAGTCCAGGCCACAGTCATGACACATGAGTCAGTAGTAACCTGTTAAAACTTCTTGAACAATGAGAAGTAAATACCAAAAATAACAGCAAGAAATACAAGTTAATACAAGGCAATATCTCAGATCTGTGACAACAAATACATTTTTGATTCATCAATAGTCTTATTCAGTCATTGTTACCAGCCATGGGTAATAGTCTCACCATTATTTAGTCATTTATAAAGGTAAATTTCACATTTGAATTTCTAAAGTAAATGTAAAACATGGTATATTAATAGTTTTGTGATTGGATATTATGGGAATTGGATATTTTCATCTGATATTTATAGAAGTACACAGAACTATGAAAGTTGATCCATAATTTAAAGATGATGTACAGTCATAAAATCATTGATTATTTTGAACTCAATTTTTCTCCTAGGATATTGTGAAAAGAAAGGATGTAGACTATAGTTATTATTAAGAAACTGAGCCTTGAACATTCATATATTCAATGTGGAAATTTATCAGGAATTGAGAGATTAGTGTAGGGAGTGCAGATGAATCTACACAGAAATAAGTTTGAACATATTGACCATGAAAATACATGGATGTTTTGTTTTTCTTGAATGAGTGTGTCAGTCCAGCTCTTGAAATTTGTACTACTTTGAGCCTATTTGAAGCTGTTAGTACACTCACATCCTCCTCTGAACTTAATGTATTTTCTGCTCATTCATTCTTTCATATTGTCCACAGGTATTCATATGTAGCTCTTATATTAATAATTTCATCCCCTCAGTTTATATCATGTTTATACTTCATCTCATGTTCACTTTCTCCACAGTCAACTTCTCTGAGAAAGTAAATAAAAGAAAGAGATGTGATTTTTCCATAGTGTTTATATACATTTTTCTATCCATTTGCATACAGCAAGAGTCTGATATGTGACACTTTCAGTGAACATGCACGATTTCTGCATGCACACAAAATAAGATTATTCCAATTTCTAATATGTTTGAATATTTATTAATATTTAACTTGTTTTTTTTTACCCATGCAAGGCAGTAACATATAGTGTTATATATCAAATATACAGGTAGTGTAATATATTCTAATTAGTATCCCATTGTTTTGGCTGTACACTATGTGAAGTTTCACTGATAGTTTATTCATATGTGAACATAGAAAATTATTATTTAATGCCAAGATATATTTATTGTGTCAATGCATGTTATGCATGGTATTTGCATAATGTGCCATACGCAAATGGAGCAAAGACTGTGAGATATCTCCTTTTGAAGTGCCCATACTAATATATTATATTTATCAAACTCTTTTATACATGACTCTCATAATATGATTCAATTTTATGCACTGGCATATGTATAGAAGTGACATTCGACAATGCCAGGCATGATCATACAAATATATGTACATTTCATCACATTTGATTTTCCTGATGACTTGATTACTATTAACTCAGTGATGCCTAGAAAGCTCTATATCAATAATGACAAATTTTTCTTCAATCCCAGTCCATGAATTATGAATTATACAATGGAGGAAACATCATTTCCACCTGCATCTGGTTGCTAAATTTTAACTTATTTAAAGTTAAGATTTTTTATAATGGTATATTATCTTGTTTATCTGTTTTTTTTTTTCTGAGAACCTAATAATCTGAACTTGTGTATAAGCAATTGAACAATTACAATAAATTTAAATGTGTCTTTCCCTATGTTTATGTGTGTTTGATGTGTGTATCAAATGGATACACATGCATTTAAATAGATATATGAGGTTTTCATGCCTCTGATGATCATACAAATATTTGAAAGTGTATTAATTTTATGGAAGGTGAATGAAGATGGAAATATAAAAAATTACATAAGCCAAAAACTTTCTTGGAAATAACAGATATCCTCGGAAATATTTTTGTGAATATCAGATTCTCCTCAGAAATATGAGCCATGATTTAGAATATTAGGGTTGACTCCTATTTGTCCACTATGGAAAAATATTCCATCTAGCACCACTGAACAATGCTTCTGTCTCACAAGAGTAATGAATGTATTGTTAATGTCCATGTTGACAGCCACTGTATATTCCCATAAAGAGTCAAATTTCTTCTGACTTTGACCATCATGGAAAATCAGTGTTTTGTGTCTTTCGTATGTATCCTGTGTTCCTTTATATTGCAAAATGAAGTCTGATATTTTCCATCTTACAAAATAATTAGTTTTACTCCTGTATGAATAAACTCCATGTGATTTATATTCATGGAGAACTCATGTGTATGTGATAGATTGAGAAATAACGGAAGAGACTGAATGCAGATGGATCTATGAAGAAGTAATTGTAAATACATTACCTATAAAATTGTGGATTTAGTGCATTCTTTGGGTGTGTGAAGTTCAGTTTTGAAGGTTCAATCATTATTAGTCTGTTGCATTTCTAAGTATATTCACACCTTACAGGAAATCAAGATGTCTGCTTGCTCATGCTTTCATGTTGCTCACAGGTGTTTGTATGTTTCTCTTGTGATACATTGCCCACTTCAGCCCACCACTTGTGCACACAGCCAAATACCATTCTTTGGAGGAGTAATGGCATCAGAAATTGAGGGTATTTGGCCACTGAGCTACATCTTCATCTCTATTTTATTTTATGTAGAGACAGGGTCTTACTGAGTTGCTTACTACCTCACTTTAACTGAGACTGGCTTTGAACTCAAGATTGTACTCCCACAGTCTCTCAAGCTGCTGGGATTACAGGCATGCACCACGGTGCTCAGCAAAAATGTTTTAGAGTTTGATCATGCCTAAAATATTTAAATATAAAATATATGGTTCTTGTTAGGTGTTCATGGGTGTTTTTCTATTCCTACCCACCAAGTAAGACTCTAATATGTGAATTCTTAAATGAACATTCATGATTTCCATCTGCATGAATAATAAGCAGATTCCTACTTCTAATATAGAGCAATATTTATTATGTCAATACATGCTAGCTATGGATGACTCTATTTGCACATTTTAATGGAGAAGAGGCTGTTAGTTATTTCAATTCAACCCTGGCAAAAAAAAGTGAGTTACATTTAAAAAGCTTCCTTACAGTTAGCTCTGATCATGTGAAAAAGATACATAAAAATAAAAATTGAAATAACATTTGCCAATACCAGGTATAAGCATACAATATTTCACATTTTTTCACATTCTTTTTATTTCTTTTATTTTTTTAATTATTATTTTTACATTTCAATTTATTGTACACAAATGAGATACAATTACCATTTCTCAGGTTTTATAGGAAGTACAGTCACACCACTTGCAATATCATACATGTATTACTTTTTCTTACCCCAACTCCCTGCCATCACTCATTTTTTCTATATAGTTCATCTTTTCTCTATTATTGCCCCTCTCCAAACCTGAAAATTTTTTATCATTCACTCCTCAGAGAAATCATTTTACCTTTATATTTTTTGGATTGACTAATCTCACTTAGCATAATATTCTCCAAATGCATCCATTTACCTTCAAATGCCATAATTTTATTCTTCTTTATGGCTGAATAATATTCCACTGTGTATGTATACCTAAGTTTCTTTCCCCACACATCTACTGAAGAGTGTCTGGTTTGGTTGCACAATCTAGCTATAGTGAATTGAGCTGATATAAAAAATGATGTCATTATGTCACTGTAGTATACAGATTTTAAGTCCTTTGGGCATAGGTCAAAGAAGTGGCATAGTTGGAACAAATGGTGGTTCCATTCCAAGTTTCTGAGGAATCTCCATACTGTTATTCAGAGTGATTGCACCTCTTTTCAACCCCATCAGCAATGTATGAGTGTACCCTTTTCCCCACATCCTCACCAACACCTATTATTGCTTGTATTATTGATAATTGCTATTCTAATTGGGGTGAGATAAAATATTAGGATAGTTTTAATTTGCATTTTTCTTATTACTAGAGATACTGAACATTTTTTCATATATCAATAGATAGCTTGTAGATCTTCTGTGAAGTGTCTGCTCATTTCCTTAGTCCATTAATTAAATGGGTTATTTGTATTCTTGGTATAATGTTTTTGCTTTCTTTATAATTCTGGAGATTAGTGCTCTATCTCAAGTGTATTTGGCAAAGATTTTCTCCCACACTGTAGGCTCTGTTTTCACATTGTTGACTGTTTTCTATGCTGAGAAATTGCTTTTTAGTTTGAATCTATCCCAATTATTGATTCCTGCTTATATTTCTTGTGCTTTGGGAGATGTGTTAAAGAAGTCTGGTCCTAAGTTGACATGATGAAGATAGGGACTACATTTTCTTCTATTAGATGCAGGTTCTCTGGTCTAATTCCTAAGTCCTCGATCCATTTTGAGTTGAGTTTTGTGCAGGGTGAGAGATATGGGTTTAATTTCATGTCGCTGCAGATTTCCGGTTTTCCCAGCATCATTTGGTGAGATGCTGTCTTTTCTCTATTGTATATTTTTGGTACCTTTGTCTAGGAAAATCTATTTATGTGGGTTTGTCTCTGTGTCTTCTATTCTGTACCATTGGTTTATTTGTCTATGTTGGTGACAATACCATGCCATTGTTACTATTGCTCTGTAGTTAAGTTAGAGGTCTTGTATTGCTATACCACCTACTTCAGTATTCTTGCTAAAGATTGCTTTATCGATTTTGTGTCTCTTATTCTTTCAAATGAATTTCATGATTGCTTTCTCTATTTCTATGTTGTATGTCATTGCAATTTTAATTTGAATTGCATTGAATATATATAGTACTTTTGGTAGTGTGTCCATTTTGACAATATTAAATCTTTCTACCCATAAACATGGCAGATCTTTCCATCTTCTAAGATTTACTTGAATTTCTTTCTTTAGTGTTCCATAGGTCTCATTGTAGAGGTATGTCACCTTCTTTATTTAATTATTCCCAAGTAATACTTTTGAGACTATAGTGAATGGGTAGTTTCCTAATTTCTCTTTCAGAGGATTTATCATTTATGAATAAAAATGAATAGATTTATGAGCATTGATCTTACATCTTCCCACTTTGTTGAATTCATTTATGAATTCTAGAAGTTTTCTGGTGGAATTTTTTGACTCATATAAATATAGAATCATGTCATCAGCAAATAGAGATATTTTGAGTTCTTTTCCCATTTGCATCCCTTTAATTTTTTGGTATAATTTCTCTGGCTAGAGTTTCATGGAGGATGTTTAATAGAACTGGTGAAAGTGGGCATCCCTGCCTTGTTTTTAGTTTTTCTCCATTTAGAATGATGTTGGTCATGGACATAGCATAGATAGCATTTACAATGATGAGGTATGTTTCTACTATTCCTATTTTTTCTAATGTTTTGAGCATGAAGGCATGCTGTATTTAGCTGTCTTGGATATAGTCCAACCATGGTTGTCTAGAAAGAATAATGCTCCTGATTAAAAGATTTTCTTCCATACTATTCCAATAATCATCAATTACAGAATTTAGGACACTTGTCATTTCCACCTGCTTCTCTGCTCTGAGTTACAATTTAAGAATAAGAGTCCTCATAGTAACTATTTTTCCCAGCCTGCTACAATGTAATTATTGTGTAAATTTTTAAATGTTAATTTGTACCTAATAATTTGAATATTATGGGAGGTATTAATGTGTATCTTCCATGTATCAACTTAATGTGTCTGCTTTGTATGTATCCACATGTATATGAAAGATTTTAAGTGATGGACATATCTCAGATTATACTCAGTAGAATCTGGGTATGTATTGATTTCATCAAAGGTGCCTGAAGAAAACATTTCTCTCCAGGCCTCTACAAATAATCATTAGAAAATAAACAAGCTTAAAAGTTCATTGAAAATACCAGATTGTTTTGGAAATTTTTTTTTGGAATTGTCAGATTGTCCTTAGAAATCTGAATCATAATTTGGAATGTTAAAATTAGCTGCAATTTGCTTTTACCAAAACTGACCAATAATCTTATCTCATGGAAGCTATTTATTTAGAGTCAAACTATATATTTACAAACACTATTACATTTCATATAAACCCAGAGTATTTCATCATTTTAGACATTATGGTAAAACAGTGTGTCCTTTTTGATATTGGATATGGTTCCTCACATTTTATCTTAGAGTTTAAAACAAAATAATATTATTTATGAATGAATTTCTAAATACTATATGATATTATACTAACCCTGTACAACAAGTTTTAAAGTGTTTAGCTTTTTTGTTCAGTGTTTTCCATATTCTCAAGTGGCACCTTCTTTTTTATTTCAAGTATTTATTTTATTGCTTCTTTTTATTTTATACATGACACAAGAATACCTTTTGACAAGATTATGAAATCATTGAATATATTTTACTCTAATTAATATTGAAAGAAAACCACTGGAATTAGAAAATTGACAACATTATTCATTTCACCTATTTAATTAGAAAGAATACTAATAAAATAAATTGACATATACACAAATGACTGTTTAGGTGCCCTGATCCCAATGTCAAAGAGAGAATATCTGCATCTGCTGAATGTTTTCTTTACTCTCTAGAAAAATGGAACCCTCAGGAAGAACACAGGATCTAGGGGAGAAAAAATACCTTTCTCCACCTTCCCTTTTTTAGTTACTTGTCTTGTTCTTTTATCCCTCTCTCTTTCTTCCTTCTTCTACTAACTGAAAATTCTGCCTCTTCCTTTTTAGAAAGCAGTTGCTCATTTTGTTAGACACTTGAAACTTGCTAACACACACCTTTGACTTCATTGCAGGCTGAAGAAGAAATGAGTCACTATTGTTTTTTCTTTATGGTCTAAATCCTTGGAGTGTTATTCAGATAAAAAATATTTCTTTTAGAAGCTCAACTATCCAAAAGTTACTGATAATGTTTAAAAATAAAATACATACCAGAAAAAACAACAAAATTGAGCAAGGTTATCTGTTCACAAATTTACTTCTTACTCTCTACTGAGAAGAGCTCAGTACACCATCAGGGTTGATATAAGAAGTGTTAACACTACAGTCTAAGCTGTGTACTATGACCTGTTTAATACATCAAATAGATTAAGGACCTATCTAATGTTGGCAATACTGCAGCATTGCTAAAATACATCATCTAAGATGACACTATACATTGGATTTTCTATCACTAACTTGAACATTCATACATTATATTTAATACCAAAATTAGATATGCTGTTGATTAAAAAATAAATCCTTCTATGCATCTATGGAGACTGTATTACTAAATTTGCCCAGGGGTAAGGATGTGGCAGTACCAGAAACAGCCATGGTCAGCACCATTATTGACTCATAGAAAAAGTAAAGACTATATCTCATGAGTACTATTTATAGTACATAGAAGTCTAGGTGGAATGTCTAAGATTGTAGGTGTGGGTCTGAGAACATCACATACATCCATACACTCTTAGCAGTTGATTTTTCCCTGCTGCTGACAGAAGTCTGCTATATCTTCACAGTCACTCATCTCTTCTGACACTCTTCCTCACCACATCCACATTGGGGAAAACAAGAAAATACCCAACCTCACCACACCTATTTTTTATCAGGAATTCTGTTGTTGTCAAGTCCATATTCCTCACTCTTTTGGATTCTATCCTTGAACCCAGTCTGTCTAATGAAAAGAGTTTTATTTAATTTAAAACTACTCTAAATTTTCCATGTCTTTTAGTGTTCACATGTATTTAACATTACCTTTAATTTTCATCATTTTGTAGACTACTTCATTCTCATTTACCTCCAATAGATTCTTCTGGATATTCTCTCATTTATCATGGACACTGAATAAAATATCTTTTATCAGTAACACATCAGCTTTTTAAGTTATTTAAAAATGTGTAAGTCAAGAACAAATATGATTGTGAAAGTATCAAATTGGTAAAAAGGGGAGGATAAATCTATACCCAATGATTATCTGGCTAAAACAGCATAAAGATACTGAATGAACAAAAATATTGATTTATGTGAATATAATGGAGAAAAATAATGTAAAATTTCATAATACAAAAAAGTAAATGACCTACCTCTATATACTATCACTTTATAAAGATCCATTTACAAGTAGGATATCCATAACATTACATATTCTGTGGAAGTTTTTTGATTTTAAGTCTTCAACTGTAAAAACTGTATCAACATATTTTGGTTGTGTTTGGTTGTTGATTGGAATTGAATTAATTTCCAAGCATAGGAGTCAGGGGTTATAAAATATACCATGTGAAGGAGCATCAGGAGAGACCCAGGGATAAGGAATCAAAAATAAGATAAGACTGAGTACAATAATTATGAATTTTTATAAATTAACTTCTATATACAACACCATCTATTAATAACTCAATCATTTTAAATTTTTTAAAAGAACAAAAATTATATTTTACCCTAAAATAAATGACTCCATTAGGTTAAGATCCATGTGAAAGTGTGGTTCTTATTTTATTGACTTCATACTGCTTCAATAGAAATTCATTAATATTTCATCAGTTAATAAATGAAAGGTATTTTAAAACTTGCTTTTAAAAGTCCACTACAGATCTTGGTACTTGAGCATCTGTCCTGCTGCTTTCTGAAGGTTCAAACTGAGAATTTTTTTATATCCCCCCAACTTACGGTCTGTAACTGTTGTTAATGTTCTCCACCCTCATCAGGCATCAGTCCAATATCTGCTTCCATGGTCAGACCTTCATGCTGGTCAACACCTTCTTAGCTGCCACATATAAAGTCCATTGTGATTACCTTGACTATAAACAGATAATTCAGAAAATGCCCATTTAACATCCTTAATCTCATCTTTGTTTGGTCAAGTTTATTTTCAAGATTAAATATTTTGTCTACATTATCGAACATTCTGTCTTCCAAGTGATCTAGTCTGTTAATGATATTTTCCACTGAGCTTTTTATTTGGTTTATTGTTTTCTCCATTTCAAGTATTTGTGTTAGGTTTATTTTCAGAATCATTATTTGTTTGTTGAAATGATCTTTTGCTTCTTGCAGTTGCTCTTTCAACTGTTTTTTAGAGTGATTGTTCATTGCCTGCATTTGCTCTCTTATATCATTCTTTTCTTCATGAATCATTTTAATTAAGTATATTTTGAATTCCTTTTCTGACATTTCTTTTAATGTGCTGTCATTAGATTCTATTAATAAGGAATCTTTGTTTGTAATACTTTTTTTTCCTTGTATATTTATGTTGTTCATGTTTCATCCCCTCTAGCAGTGTAGATCTGGGGTGCTGCAGTTTCTCCCCCCATTGGCTTAAGTGACCCTGCAGGTTTCCAAAATCTCTCCTTTAATGAGGAGATCAATATTAGCACTACCCAGAACCAAAAATATGCAGCCTTAAGCCAAATATTTCCTTTGAAGACTTTAAAAATATTGTCATGATAAACAGAGAGGATAGGTTCATTTATCATCTTTATATAACAAATAGATTTTCAATAAGGTCTATAATTTCTAATGGTAGACAAAGAGGATGTGGAGGAGTGTAGGATGTGACTGTTAATGGAATAAAGGAAGAGTATATAAAATACTAGATCATAGGAAGACTGAAATTGGAATCAATAGAAGTTGGTTGCTAGCATAAGAAAAGGGAGAAAGATACTCTGAGGAAACAGGTAAACAATAGGAAAATAGAGAGAGTGAGAAAAATTAAGAAATAATAATGTAAATTTTTTCAAAAAGAGAAAAAAGGTACTATATGGTAACAGTCATATCCTATTTAAACATCCCAGTCTTTAGTAGCCTGTTGTGTGAGAGGTACCAGACAATGAGCTTCCAGTCTCCAGCAGACAGCTAAGAATGGGATTAGCCCCACCTAAAAATTGTAGTTTCTGCTTCAAGGAAAATCCAAGATGGTTACACTGTCTTCCAAATGTGTTTTCACATGGGGAGCTTCAGCATGGGTCATGGGCACCAAGTCCATATTGGGTACAGTTGGTCAGGTCTGGAGTCCTGGAGGTGGGGCACAGTCTGACAGGACAGTGGGTTCCTGGATGTGGGGTGCAGTCAGTCAAGCCAGGGATATGCAGCTCCTTCCTGTTGTCCCAAAATGATGGGAGCCACATGTAACCAAACCTGTGGGTATGGTGACAGTGGACTTCCAGGCAAAAGCAGGCATCTGGTGAACAGTTGTAGGTCTGTGGGTGGTCTTCAGTCTACCAGTGGACAATCAGAAGGTAGACCTTGGGTGTTGGGTGATGGGTAGGTGAAAGGCAGGTGGTGGGCAAGCAAGAGACAGGAAATTGGGCAAATGCAGATGATAGGCAGAAGTCAGTGAGCAATCAGCTCTGAAAGTAGTCCACATGTTGGCAGACTGCAGGTGGTTGAGGTGGACAAATGATGTAAAAGGTAGGGGATTCATGAGCAGCAAAGTCTGCCTCAGAGTGAAACAGATTTTCCTCTACTTGAAACCAGAGTTATGGAGCAACTGGGAATGCAGCCTCCCTCTAGTCTGCTATCTTGGATCTCTCAGTCTAGATTTTATCTCTCCAAAGTCTCTTGCTATGCCAGGCTGCAAATTCATAAGTTCTAAGAATTAGAAGTTCTGTATTTGGTAGGGAAGTGTCTGTCAGAGTAGAGGTTTCTCCCTTCATCATCCTATGCCAAAATAAAATTATAGTGCTTTAGAATGAATTCTCCTCTGGTGAAATAAAATATTTTGAGACTGTAAACTTGAAAGTGAACAAAAATGTGGAACAAATTAACACAGTGATACAAATACATAAATAAAACAAAGCAGAACAAAAGAAACAAAATTTACTTGAAAAATAATGTTAATAAGGCATGAAACTGCAATTACAACATAATGTTTTGTGCTGTACCACTCACACAAATAATTTAATAAAGAAAAGCAGAAAGACCATATTGCATCAATGTGAAAAAACAACTGTAGAAATTCGACTGGAAATTGGAGATAGTAAAATGTGCATAACTGAATATATAACCTAAATAAATACTGAAAGAAGTAAAATGGAGCATAAAAGTAATGTTTGGTAAACAATTTTAGATAAAATAAGGTGAAAATATAATTAATTCAAATGTAAGATTCTTTCTTTTTTTTCCTTACCAAGGGACTGAACAAAGGGATGAACTAAAACACATCACAAAATTTTGAATATTTTATAGAGACACAGGGTCTTCCTAACTTTCTTTGAGCTTTGCTATGTTTCTGGGGCTAACTTTCCACTTGTTATCAATTCAAATGTAACCATTCTCAACATGAGTTAAAAATTATCACAAATAAGTGTTATATCTAGTCCTACCTATAAGTAGGAGAAATGGGTAGATAAATCAGACTCATTCAATTATAAACTTAAATATGCTTCTTTAATATATATCAATAATACATCAATAAAGTCATTTTAAATTCATTTGTATTGTAAACAAATGGGATACATTTTGTTTCTCTGTTTGTACATGAAGTAGAGGCATACCATTTGAGTAATCATACATTTACCTAGGGTAATAGTTTTTGATTCATTCTGTTATTTTTTCTCCCCCCACCCCTCCCACCACTCTTATCCCTCTATAGAGTCCCTCCTTTCTCCATTCATGTCCCCTTCCCACCCCCTATATGTGTCATCATCTGCTTATCAGTGAAAACATTCATCCTTTGGTTTTTTTGAGATTGGCTTATCTCACTTAACATGGTATTAACCAAATGCATCCATTTGCCTGCAAATGTCATAATTTTATTTTTCTTTATGACTGAGTAATATTCTGTGGTATATATATACCACAGTTTCTTTATCCATTCATCAATTGAGGGACATCTAGGTTGGTTCCACAGTCTGGCTATTTTGAATTGAGCAGCTGTGAACATTGATGTGGCTGCATCTCTGTAGTATGCTGGTTTTAAGTTACTTGGGTATAGGCCGAGGAGTGGGGTAGCTGGGTCAAATGGTGGTTCCATTCTAAGTTTTCTAAGGAATCTCCACACTGCTTTCCAGAGTGGTTGCAATAATTTGCAGCCCCACCAGCAATGTGTGAGTGTACCTTTCTCCCCACATCCACTCCAACACCTATTGTTGCTTGTATTCTTGATAATCACCATTCTAATTGGGGTGAGATGAAATCTTAGGGTGGTTTTGATTTGCATTTCTCTTATTACTAAAGATGTTGAACATTTTTTTCATATGTTTGCTGATTACTTTTAGATCTTCTTCTGTGAAGTGTCTGCTCATATCCTTAGTCCATTTGTTGATTGGGTTATTTGTATTCTTCGTGTAGAGTTTCTTGAGTTCTTTATATATTCTGGAAATTAGTGCTCTAACTGAAGTATGAGTGGCAAAGATTTTCTCCCTCTCTGTAGGCTCTCTCTTCACATTGCTGATAGTTTTCTTTGCTGAGAGAAAGCTATTTAGTTTGAATCTATTCCAGTTATTGATTCTTGCTTTTATTTCTTGTGCTATGGGAGTCCTGTTAAGGAAGTCTAATCCTAAGCCAACAATTGAAGATTTGTACCTACTTTTTCTTCTATAAGATGCAGGATCTCTGATCTGATTTCAAGGTCCTTGATCCATTGTGAGTTGATTTTTGTGCAGGGTGAGAGATAGGGGTTTAGTTTCATTCTGTTGCATATGGATTTCCAGTTTTCCCAGCATCATTTGTTGAAGAGGCTATCTTTTCTCCATTGCATATTTGTAGCACCTTTGTCTAATATGGGAAAATTGTATTTATTTGGGTATTTGTCCATGTCCTCTATTCTGTACCATTGTACTTTGGTGCAAATATCATGCAATTTTTCTTCTATTTCTTTGTAGTACATTTGAAGTTCTGGTATTGCAATACCCTCTGCTTCAATCTTCCTGATAAAGATTTCTTTAGCTACTCTGGGTATCTTATTCTTCCAGATGAATTTCATGATTGCTTACTCTATTTCTGTAAGGTACATTATTGGGATTTTAATTGGAATTGCATTGAATCTGTATAGCACTTTTGGTAGTATAGCCATTTTGACAATGTTAATTCTGCCTATGCAAATACATGGGAGATCTTTCCATCTTCTAAGGTTTTCTTTAATTTCTTTCTTTAGTGTTCTGTAGTTATCATTGTAGAGGTCTTTCACCTCTTTAGTGAGATTGATTCCCAAGTATTTTATTTTTTTCTGAAGCTTTGTGGATGGGGTAGTTTTTCTAACTTCTCTTTCTGAAAATTCATCACTTATGTATAAAAATGCATTGGATTTATGAGCATTAATCTTATATTCTGCTACTTTACTGAATTCACTTATGAGTTCTAAAAGTTTTCTGGTGGAATTTTCTGGTTCCCCTAAATATATAATCATGTCATCAGCAAATAGGGGTAGTTTGAGTTCTTCATTTCTTATTCATATCCCTTTGATTTCCTTGGTCTGTCTAATTGCTCTGGCTGAATTTCGAGGACAATGTTGAATAAAAGTGGTGAAAGAGGGTATCCCTGTCTTGTTCCAGTTTTTAGGGGTAATGCTTTCAGTTTTTCACCATTTAGAGTGATATTGGCCATGGGCTTAGCATAGATGGCCTTTACAATGTTAAGGAATATTCCCACTATCCCTATTTTTTCCACTGCTTTGAGCCTTAGGGGATGCTCTAATTTATCAAATGCTTTTTTTGCATCTATCAAAATAATCATGTTATTCTTGACTTTAAGTATTTATATGGTGAATTACATTTATTGATTTCTGAATGTTGAACCAACCTTGCATCCCTGGGATAAAACCCACATGATCGTGGTGCACTATCTTTTTAATATATTTTTGCTTGTGATTTGCTAAGATTTTGTTGAGAATATTTCCATCAATGTTTATTAGAGATATTGGTCTAAAATTTTGTTTCCTGGATGTGTCTCTGGTTTAGGTATCAGGGTGATATTGGCTTCATAGAATTTGATTGGGAGGGTTCCCTCTTCTTCTATTTCATGAAATACTTTGAGATGTATTGGAATGAGCTCTTCTTTAAAGGTTTTGTAGAACTCAGCTGAGAACCCATCTTGTCCCAGATTTTTCTTTGTTGGTAGACTTTTCATGACTTCTTCTATTTCATTACTTGAAGTTGATCTATTTAAATTTAATATGTCCTCCTAGTTCAGTTTAGGTAATTCATATGTCTCTAGAAACCTGTTGATGTCTTTGAGATTTTCTATTTTTTGAAGCATATAATTTCAAAATAGCTTCTAATTATGTTTTGTATTTCAATTGTGTCTGTTGTGATATTCCCTTGTCATTTTGAATTTTAGTAATTTGAGTTTTCTCTCTTTTTCTCTTTGTTAGTGTGGCTGTTTGTTGTTGGACTGAGGCCAAAGAGATTTTTGTAGGTCATGGTGGCTATGAAGATCATTGAAGACACTTAAGCCATAAGGCTTTAGAGGTCATAGAGACTACTAAGGAAATACAGACTACCTTGATTATAAAGGCAACACAGGTCAAACTCTGCAGGTTATATTTTCTCAGGAAATAGAGGATATACAAGTCAAAGTCTAAGCTGGATAAATAATCTGCTAAATTGATAAATCCTATTCAGGATGTAGAGATTATATATATATCAAATAGGAAAATAGAGTCATGGAGTGTATCCAATTCATAGGGGTTACTGTGACCGTAGATGCTACACATGTCATTTAGGCTATATCAGTCATGAAGGCATAACAGGTCATGCTGTGGAGGCCATAAAGGATACTCAACTCATGTAGAAAAGGTTCCATGAGGGCATCTCAGTTGTTGGCAAGATCACATTTAATGCAGGCTCAAGAGTGTAATTATAAAAAGGTCCTTTGAAGGAACACCATGGAGACAATGCTTGCACAGTGTACCAAGGATACCATGCTCAGATATCCCTGACACTCAGAGGCTGGCATAGATTTGATCCCAAAAGACTTTACTTGAGAGTGTTGCACAACTTATTGTCAATGTTGAGGTACTTGTTATGCAGGAATATAAGATGCTGGAGTTAGGCAATCATGGATTCTTCTCTTTGATTTCTGTGGGAGACCTTGAAGATCAGGCAAAGTGATGCAGGGTCAAAGACTACTGGCTATCTCTGACAGGGTGATACATGAAAATATGAGAAGAATTCTGAAGGTGAGGTGGAGACTCCAAAGATTAAGACATGCCAGTCTTAATTTGCTTATGAAAGCTATAAAAAATGAGCACAAAATATCTGCTTATGAAAGCTATAAAAATTGAACAGAAACATGGAAAGAAAGTCCGTGTGTACTGAAATAAGGAAGACTACAGAAGAGGAACAACACAATCTTTCTGGAGAATATAACAATTACCTGTGTACCAGATCCAGGATATAAGTAAGTAAACAATTGTGTACCCAGTAGAAATTTATTCTTGCTTTATTCTTGCATATCTATGTCTCCCTTGTGTAGTTTAAAGGTTTACTCTGTCATTATATATTGAGTATATACAACTTGCTTTTGATATTATGTAGTCTTATGTTGAGGGTCTGTATTGAGTTTCTGGGGACCTTGGACATGAATTTTTGCATAAGGCTGGAAATATTAATACTTTAGGGATACTTGTAAGTTGATTAAATATGTATTGCAATGTAAGATTGGCAAACACTTCAGGAGGTCAAGGATGAAATGTTAAATTTAGATATCAGGTATTCCAAAAGCACACATGTGTGATTATGTGAGAATGGCCTGAGGATAAATGATTATATTATAATAGTTACAATCTAATTGGTGAAATAAACCATTGATGTATTAACATTCTGTTGAATTTCTGGAAGGTAGGTCGTGGCTGGAGGAGTGGATCACTAGGGATATTAAAAATATGCATAACATAGAGGCTACAGAATACATGGAGAATACTTAGTTCTGGAGACTCTTCAGGGCATAGATCCTGGGCATTGCACTTACTGCAACAGTGGAGGCAGAACCAGTTGCCCTATCCAAGTACAACTTCAACAGATGGTGGAAAAAAGGTCTCAGGGTCTGTGTGAAGATCTGAGAAGAGCTTTATTTGGGAGAGGTGGAGGACATATCATATAGGAGACTAATTCTGTTTTTGTCGTATATTACACTGTCTTTTATATGCTTGTACTTAAGCAAGTCATACACCTTAAAGGTCAAGCCTTGTGTAAGCAGTTACTAGCCTATTTGACAGACTATAGTTTGCGAATGAAAAAAAATTTACCCTAGTTTTACAAACCACAAAGGAACATCTGTTCACTTAACAGAAAGGAGAACTGTTTGACAAACCATAGAAGAACTGTCTTACAGAACAAAGAAATAGATTCTGTTCACATAGCATGGGAGAAGAGAATGGGGCCCTCTTCCCTGAGGTTCCTGAATTGTGCATACTATGTAGGTCTCCTTCCAGAGGACAGAGCAGAGCTCTAGTCCTTGAAGACCCTGTTTGGCTTCTCCATTTCCCAACAGCATGACATATATGCTCCTTTCCAAGGGACAGGTCTGACATTTCTCCTCTTCTTATACTCCATATCTTGGATGATCGGTTTACATTACAAATTTTTTCTTTGAACTTTGAAACTTAGAAAAAACATTAACAGATAATACTTTTCAAAGAATACAAACTTCTAACAGGAATAATATAAACATGACCAGATTTAACAGTATTTTAACAGGAAACAAAGTTTGAAACTTATTCCTTAACAATCCACTTAAAAGATGAATCAAGAACAGAAGGGGCTATACATAATTGATTGATAGGAACTCAAACATCACAATTAGTTTCTAACATTTCCTTAAGGATGGCAATTTTCTCAATCAATAAGTCCAATAGGCTGCATTTAGGATGATAATTTTCTTAGTCAATAAGTCCAATAATTCCATTTGTTGTTGTTTGACCAAAAGAGCAATTTGATTTCATTGTAAGCTTTCATTTGTTTGTAGAAAAGCTTGTGTTTTGGGGATTCCTCAGAGGGAGAAGTTCAGGAAAACAGTTCACCCTTGGGACATTTACATTTAAATCGCTTCACTGGATTCCTGACCTAGAGCCATCAAAACTTATTTGCTTGTGTAATGATAGTTGACCACAGTATCCTTAACATAATCAATCAAAATGACCACTTACTGTCACCCTGGACCCCAATATTTTATGGGACTTCTGTGAGTGAGAAGGCAAGTGGAAAGAGATTTTTTATCTTCAAGATTTTTTTCTTTCTTGTGCACTAAACCTTTTCTTTGTTCTTCCTGCAAATTTGAACACTTTCTTTTGGCTTATTCTTCCCCTCCTAATCCCCTCCACCTCCTCTTCTGCCTTTGACCCGGTGATGAACCACCGCTATACCAGTACCCTGTGACACAGGCCTTTCCAGCCCCTGCTTCTGTATCTCCTTTGACTTGTTCTGTTTCTGCTTCTGCTTCCATTCACAGCCCACCCAGTCCTCCCACCAGTATGTCAACTCACATGTTCTAGCCCCCTTATGGGAGGTGGCCAATGCAGAAGCAGTGTTCAGAGTTTATGTTACTTTCTTACTCTCTGATGTTTCCAAATCACAGAAGCAGCTAGGTTTCTTCACCTCCAACTCTGCAAACATCATTACGGAATTTCAGTATCTTTTCCAGTCTTATGACCTTATCTGCCATGACATTTACATAATCATGTCCAACACCTTGGCTCCTGAGGAATGCAGGAGAGTCTGGGAACAGGCACACAATTATGCAGATGAGGTTTGCCAATTGGCACCACCTATACCATTGGGCCTGAAACAGTTTGAGAGAGGGAGACCCAGTGAGACAAGGGGACAAGGCATCAGCAGCAAGATGATTTTCAAACCTGCATCTTTGCAGGTCTCTGCAAGGCCATCATTAAACCCATTAATTATGATAAACTTCAGGAAGTAATACAAGACAAAACTGAAAACCCATCCCTCTTTCTGAGTCGCCTCAGAGAGGCCATGATCAAATACACTAATCAGGAACCTGAAACTCATGATTTGTTATTTTTCTGAAAGTTACTTGGATGTAAAGGCCAAATTGAGGTGGTTGGATAGGGGACCCCTCACCCTCCTGGGAAGAGACATCCTAGCCAAATTGACTGACTCTATTTCCTTCTCATGCACCATGTGCCTCCACCAAGATTCATCTGTTATTCCTCTCCTCATGACTTTGTGTGAATACACAATTCAACCTGAGTCTTCATATTCCCTTCCTCCCTCCCTTGAAGACCCCAAGGTCTGGACACCCACACACTCTCGGTAGCCACATGCTTACCTGCACTAATTTGCTTCAAGGCCCAACATCCTTTCCAGCCCAGTACATTTAATATCCCCTTCCCCATGGGAGCCTCTTGGGACTTCAACCAGTCATCCAGGATTTTAATCAGAAAGGCTTTCTGCACCCCACCAACTCACCTTATAACACTCCCATCCTGGTGTTATAAAGCCTAATGCTTTCTACCATTTGGTGCAAGCACTCTGCATCATCAACTCAGCAGTTGTCCCCATATTCCCCATTGTGCTCAATCCCTACACCTTGTTTTCCTCTATCCCCTCCTCCACCACATACTCCTCTGTACTGGATTTTCACTGTCCCTCTTAGTCCTGAATGATCTTCTCTCAAGGACTCCCAAGGGGACACTCTTAAGCTTCTTAATTTTCTGGTTGGCAGAGGGAATTGGGTCTCTCCCACAAAGGTACTGCTTTCTCAACCTCAGGTTATTTACTTAGGAGTCAGCCTCTCTCCTAGATTTAAGGCCATCACTGTAGAGAGAAAAGCATTGTGGCACAACATGCTCACTCCATCTGCCATGGAAGAAATTATTTCCTCACTAGGGCTAACAGGATATTTACAATACTGGATTCCCAGTTTTTCCTTTCTGGAATCCCCCTTTTATGAGGTTTCAAAGGGTACTCCCAGAGAAACTCTCCTCAATGCAGTGGAAGCCCCTTTCCAGATCCTAAGGAAAGCCCTTCTTCAAACCCCAGCCCTAACCTCCCTAACATCACCAGACCCCTCTACCTATTTGTCTCTGAGAAAAGTGAGTTTTCTCTTTGGGTCTTAGGGCACATGTTCAGTCCCACATTTGGTCCAGTGGCGTACCTATGAAAAAGACAAGACCCCATTGTAAAAGTGTGAGCACCATGTCTTAGGGTATTGGCTGCAACATTTGTCTTAACTCAGGAATAAAAAAAAATCCCTTTTGTACAAATAGAGAAACAACATGTATCCCATTTGTATACAATAATAAAAAAAATGTGAGAAGAGGGTTTAAAGGTAGAAGGGAAATGCAGTGTCAAATGCTGCACAGATATGAAATAAACTTAAGACTGAGTCTTGAAAAAAAAAAAAGAATAACTCCACCGCCATTTTCTCTAACTCACCCTCTCTCTCCACCTCACTCTTGCTTGTCCTCTTGCTCACTTTCTCTCTCTCTCACTCGCTTGCTATCTCTCTCACCTTTCAGGCAGACATTTTGCCTGTCTGCTTAATAAAATCTCTTGTGTGAGTTCCCACATCCAGAGTAGTTCTGGGTGCTTCTACTTACCAATGTGTCTAAGAGGAGCTAATTAAAAAGACAATATCTTAATTTCTTGTCTCCAAATATCTTTACATTCTCAGAAATTTCTAAGGAGGGTCTAGAAACTAGAGAGCAATTTTACATAGGAGATGTTCTTCAACTCTCCTCACCCATCTGGGTGGTATCCCCATCTTCCACAGAGATTGAGAAGTATGCTGTTTTAGTCAGCTTTATTGCTACTGTGAGTAAAGGACCCCACAAACTATAGAGGAGGAAAAGTTTGTTTGAGAGTTCATGGTTTCAGAGGTCTTAGTCCATAGAAGGCCAGCTCTATTCCTCTGGGCTTGAGGTGAAGCATGACATCATTGTGGGTGAGTGTAGTTGAGGGAAGCAGCTTACGTGATGATCAGAAAGCAGAGAGAGACTCCACTCTGAAGATACAAAATACGTACCCCACAGCCACATCCCACATGCCTCCAGTTACCATGCAGTTAATCCCATCAGGGATCAATTCACTGATTAGGTCAAGGCTACAGCCCAATCATTTCTCCTACAAACCTTCTTGCATTGTCTTACAGGTGAGCTTTTGGGAGACACCTCACATCCAAACCATAACATGCTTTCCATAAAGGTTAGACATACATGACACAAAGGTATCATTGCCACTACCCAGGGACTCTAGGTATCCACATCCCCACGTTTGACCCTCATCTAAAGCATTCTGCAGCCAGCACCTCTCAGTGCTGCATCACCCTTCAGGAACTTAGTCATCCTTCTTAAAAACCAGTCAGTGGAGCACCTCAGCTTCCCTAGTAAAGAGGAAAATGCATCTTCCATAAATGTATTCAGAACTCTGCAGTTAGACAATCCAGAACTATTTAAGTTCAATAGACATCTAGGAATTTTTTACTCAGTTGAATAATGTTTTTATTTTCAATTACATATTTAAATACATATATACCATAAATTTCTGATTTGGGAGGAAATAAAACCTGAATTTAGCCCTGGCATTGTGTTTCAGATTCCATATCTCCTTTTCCCCTCTGTTGACATCAGGGTTTGGACCATTGCTCGATTCCCCTGAGTTAATTTGAGAAATCAATTTTTTTTCTTCTGTGCTTTGAAAATGTGATACGTAATGGTGCAATATGTTTTCTGCTTATATTAGTATCAAACTCCACTTTTATAGTCCGAAGAGCCATTATACCAATAATATTTACCAAACTTTTTTAGTATCTACTATCTGTCAAACAATATGTGAGTGTTTTGCAGATATTTTCTCTAATCCTTATGACTCTTCATACGGGCCCATAACCAGCCTTTAGGACTGGACTTCCTGCTACATAATTTTCTCCCTTATGCCCCCCCAAAGGGGATCATCTTATAAAAAACAAAAATGGGGGAATGAGTAGACAATGGGTTAAAAAGACTGCAGTCATTTCTCCCCTGCTACTTTGCTGCTGCCAATATTCTGCCTCTCCCACATAATTTTAAAATCTAGATTGCTAGCCCACAAACTTCCTCATCAGTCATTGGTCCAATCCTTAGCCCAAAAACTTTCTAATCGAAAATTAATGTCACTGTAAAAATTATTTTAAATCAATTGCACTTCTTTATTGTAACAGCAAACATTTTTGATATTTTTGGTTGTTCTGAGGATAAAATCCAGGGACACTCACAAAGTCACTTGCCTTTAATTTATTTTAAATTTTCCAGACTGACTTTTACTTATGTCATCATCCTCCTGAGTAGCTGGGATTGCAGCCTTGGCTCTTTGCACTCACCAGAAATTGAACTTTAAAATAGCACCATTTACAACAGATATCAAAAAGTGTGAGTACTTATGAATAAGTTTCAAAACCCATCAAAGAAACATTAATATAAAAACCTGAGGGAGATTTAGAATGGTGTGGGCAATAAGGATAGGATGGCAAAGGAGGAAGCCAAAGACATGACAGACAGTGAGAGAACAAAGAGTGTCTGCCAATAAGGCCAAATATCTAGCTAACAAATATGCCCATGGACATAAGCAAAGACCCACCAGAAAGACTAAAAGAGATGTGTGGGCATGGGAATAGAAAGCAATACTAAATAAAAGAGGAGCCTGGAGTCAAAGGAGATAGAAAAAGGAGGAGGGCCCAAAACCTTTGAAAAGACAAAGTCAGTACTTTCCTATAGAATTCCAGGCTCTGACTCTGGGGCCCATTCTCTTCAGAGTAATCTGTTACTTTAATACCTTCACTATTAAAAAAAAAAAAAGAAAAGAAAAGAAAAGAAAAAGAAAAACATGCTGCTTGCTTGCTATCTTTCTGTCCTATTCCATGCCAAAAAAAAAAAGGCAAAAAATTTTTACTAATATTACTCAATAGCTGGGTTTTGGAGTGCTTTCTTAGCATATATGAGTTAATGGGTTGGATGCCAAGCACAATATACATTAAAAAATAATAAAATTAGGCTATTAAAAATTTATTCAAGACCTATACCTGGATAACTGTGCACATAAAAAAATACTAAGAGAAATTTAAATGACCTAAATGAATTGAGTGATATGTCATGGTCATATATGAAAAGATTCAAGATTTTTTAAAATCTCCATTATTCCTTACATTGAGTTATTAATTGATTGTAACTGTAAACATAACCCCAGCAAGACTTGTAGAAAAGCTGAATCTAAAATGGAGTAAAAGAGTGAAGAGTATAGAAGAGTCAAACCAGTTGAAAGAAGTTGTAGGAACAGTAAGCTTATTGCAGAGCTCAGCAAACATCAATGAGTGTAAGGAAAATGAGATCAAGTGAAGATAGCATGGGACAAAAGCAGATTCACACCTAAGTGGTCAAGCAAGCTTTGACAAACATGCCAAGTCAGTGTAGAATCTTTTCCATAAATGGTGTAGGAAAAATTTTGTGACCATATGTAAAATAAATAAATAAATAAATAAATAAATTCAAGCTCTGCTTCACATACTATGAGCAATTAAGTGTCAATGATCATAGATCTAAATGTAAGTGTTAAAAACATAAAACCTTCTAAAACAAGAAATAAAAATCATCATGACCTGAATTTTGGTTGACTTATATGAGCGCCCACCACCCGCGGGGACAATCACAACGCGTATGCTCTTCTTGATCACTGGAACCAAAAGGACTTTATTCCACAAGTCTCAGACTTATATTGAGAACATCAGCCTATCAGAGAGTAGACTACCAGGAAAGTCAGCCTATCAAGGAACAGTCTCCAGGGAGATACCAGGATTGCCTCATGTACAACAGCCAACCAGAGTTACTATCTAAAACTTGAATATGAGTGCAGCTATGTCTGGCAAGCTGCCAGGCTCCATCTTAGAGATCAGGCCACGATGCAGATCTGGGGCCCTCAGAGTCTGCCCCTGACATCTCCCCCTTATTCTTTAAATAAAGAAAAAGATGACTTGGGACCATGCCTGTCTTAGGTTGTCCATGGCAAATTACATCCTTACCCGTCATTGGAATTCTGACCTCCAGGCGTCAGAACCCTGTCTTAGGTTGGTATGCATTTCCACGGATCTTACCCGTCTTTGACTACTGGTCCAGCATGCTTAGCCATACTTGGGGGGATGTGCCTGTCTCAATGGCTGTCAAAGTCTGTACTATAGCCTGTCGATGACATCAGGCATCTTGGCGAGCTCTGATTTGGCTGCGTATAACATAGGCTATCCCTAAGCACATAATAATCAGAACAGCTACTGTTCCAGCCCACTGTTTTGTCAATCCCAGGGCTTTAGATAACAAAGAGAACATCTCGGATACCGATGCAACTTGAACCCTGGTGGCATTGACTCTGAGTGTTTCAGCTCATAGATGACTGGTTAAATTATCAAATGTAGATGACCAATTACCAGTAAGGTAGACAGAGAGATTTTCAGACAAAATAACCACAGAGCTAAAGTTATTATAAGCAATAGGGGTGACACACACTGCTCTTAAAGGATAAACACATCCCAGTCCCAAAAGTTCTTGCAAGATATCCACTTGTTCTTGTAGTAAGTCCACTCTTTGATTTACAAGGAGTATGCCTGCTGTTAGATGTTGGTTTGGGGTCTCTTTAGTCTGTAAGACTGCAGCTGTATTTTCGACCAAGTGATTGTTGTTGCTGTCTGTATGGTTGTGTCAATGCTGCTGCTGCGGTTGCAGCTGCCGCTGCAGAGACTGCTACTGTGGCGACCACGGCTGCTATGATGCCAAAATATCTCCTTTTCTTGATAGTAGCACTGGCAATTCTGCATCTGTAACAGAGACTGGGACTGGTTGGAAGGTAGGAACACACATTAAGACTGCCAGCAGGAACCTAGAAGCATTCCAACATTGAGAGAGATAGCATCCTAAGAGACTAAAAAGAGGTTGTAAGTTAGTTCAAGGGGGGCTACGAGCATCATGGTCATCAGGAGTATGTTGGTCTGAGTTACTTATTGGTAGCATTGGCACTGGTCGAGTTAGTCACTCAGGAACCCAGATAGGCGATGTTTTATCCTGTGGAAACACACAAACCAAGCCGCGGCTCCAGTAAAGAACTGGGTCCGGGCCGTTCCATTGTCCTGTAAGAAGATCCTTCCATTTTACCGTCACTCTATCATGTTGTTTATGATTGCCATGTCTCTCAGTGGCAGAGTGACCCTCATTATCCAGAGTTAAAATATTTAAAATATAGAGGCAAAGAGAAAGTTTATCTTCAGGGGACCTGAAGGTCTCCCCTATTCCCCCTTTTTGTTTATAAAGAGTATTGTTGAGGGTGAGATGTGCACGTTCAACAATACCTTGTCATTCTGGGTTATAAGGTATACCTGTGGTTAGAGTTATTTCAAATTTAGAGAGAAATTGGTTCTTACCAAATTTAGTTTTTAAAGAAAAATTTAGACTCTATAGCGTAGTACAATACTCTAACAGTTGCTTAACCATAATTGTATAAACCCCTATTTTTGAGACTAATTGTTGTAAAGAATAAAACTTAATAGACACAAAGTTAAGAGTAAATTAGTGTTTCTAAGAAATCCTTGTTATTTTACCATGTCATTTTACCATATAGATTAAACTTTGGTTTATATTAGAACATTAGTATTTCACCTTAGGAAAAACCTTAAATAGCTTTAAATGTTTCACATACATACAACCAACTTAGTTACATGCAAACTTGTTGAAACTTGCCCTTTACTTACATAGACTTTCTTAACACTTACTTAGACCCTCATTTATTTCATCACACAAGCACTTTCTTCACCAGAAACTTTTCCTTTTCTCTTTTACTAAATATATTTCCTTACCCAGAACCTTTATTTTCTCTTTCCTGTTGACCCCTTTTTGTTCACATTCTGAAACAACTCTTAGGAAATTTCTAAATTAAAAAAAAAATTACTCTATTTTATTAAATTAAATATTTTGTTATTTATAGTACTCTACATCAACATTTTATTAGTTTGACCACCTAGAGACTCGCGAGTTATTTTTAAGATATTTTACTTCTATTAGTTTACCCAATTAAATTGAACCTCTTTAAATCATGTGAATTAAAAATATTTGAATCCATTTTTAAATTTTAATTTTAGGAATGCTCAATTTTGATACAGACAAAACATGATATTAGACAGCATGACATACACATAACACAAAATCAAAGGTCTTGAAACTTTATAGGTGAATCTCCATTGCAATGTAACAGATGTTCAAAACTCTAGTTGAATAAAAAAAAATCAGAACTGATCAAAAAAGTCATGAGCTCAAAAAAATGTAGAATTCAAAAAAAAACAAGAGACCTGGAAAAATGATACGGCCGTTAATTACTTTAGTAAAGCACCATAAAATTTACTTTTGCTGGAGTTCAGGTAAGACTATTTTTGCTCTTTTTTTTTTTTTTTTTTTTTTTGGGGTTTGAGACCGGTCTCCTACTGAGCCTTCAGGCTTTCTCTATTTACATTTCAATGTAAGCCTTGACTGAGATTTGGAACTGAAAGGGGATAAAATGTTCCAGCAGAAACTTGATGCCTAAGGCATTTTAACCATTAATACTGGTTAGTAATCAATTCAGGTTTGGACGCAGAAAATTGTGAAACAATTATCTCCCAATACTTGTGGGGACTGGGGCTACTATATCATACTCCTTACTAGGACATGCCACTGATGGTTGGGCTGGTTGGAGGAGGAGGAGGGATTAAGAGGGGGAGAAGAAGGAGGCATTCGAGTTTGCAGGAAGAGCAGAGAAGCACAAGAAAGAAGAGACTTGAAGATAAGGAATCCCTTTCCATCTGCCCACTCGCTTGCGGAAGCTGTGTGCCAATATCTTTGGTAGCCACAATCCACCTTTGCATGGAGCCATCTTTCATCCCTGCACAGGCCAATTTGTGATCGGTAGTCATTCCTTCCAAAACTAACATTTTAACATTTATCGGGAGGGTCATAAAGGGAGGGGGGAGGTTAGAGTCTGTGAGTTCTTGCCCAGTATCATAAAATGGCCACCGGGAAGATTTCCTGCCACCCAGAAGGAGGAGAGTGAGGGCATTCGTTGGAGTCTGATGTGGCCCCAGAATACAAGATGGCAGCAATGATCCTCCCTGGGGCAGTAGTGGGCCCTCCCTATGTGTAGAGGCTGACTGCCCTCATGGTTCCTCAACCTTGGGAGGAGCAGATTGAGATGGATTGGGCTCCTCATTAAAGGTTTCCCAATGTTGCTTACTATGTGGCAAGTTTCTGGAAGAATATGCGATGGGAGGAGCCGGCGGTTCTTTAGGTGGTGGCTCTTTGGGGAGAAAGTTGGAGCCCACTTTGCAGGTCCTGGAGAGAAGCAGGCCTTAAGGGCGGATAACGTAGGGCAGACTCCCAATGGGGGACCCTCCCCTAAACTGATTTCCCAGGCTTAAAGTTGTCCCAGGCTTTTTCTGCCTGTGTATCAGACCACTCAAGGCTGCTGCTCTTCAACATGAGTCTAAGAGCTGAGAGCGCAGGGTCACCATGTGTGGTGTGTGTTTGCCCCATCTTTTCTTTAGTAGATCCTGTAATAGCAAGATTTTTTGTTTTACATAGTAAATCCTCTTCATCTGAACTATCCTCACACCCAGTTTCATTTTCCTTGTCTATCTCTGATCTTATTGATGCCCTTTCTGATGCTTTAGACCTTTCCTCTTTTATTTCCTCCAAAACCTCTTCCCCTTGTTTTATGGCCTCTCTGCATTTGGTTCGGGCTGTTTTAGTTTCAAGAGGAATTCCATTGGCCTGGAGCAAATCCTTTAAGGGACCTTCCATGCGCATTCGTGACATTTCAGTGCCCATATTTCTCTATTAAACTAACAGAATGCAAAGCACTTTAACTAGCAAAACAAAAGCGAAAACACTTACACTCAATCTTTGTCACTTATCACGCGAACGTTAACTTGTCGCTTATCCCGCGAACTTTAACTCTTCGCTTATCCAGCGAACTTCAACTCGTCGCTTATCCCGCGAACTTTAACTCATCCAGACTGAACTTTACTTTCCCTGTATTTACCTGATCAGTTCCTTCTTTGTAACTCGAGTTCCCGGGTTTCGGCACCACTTATGATCGCCCACCGCCCGCGGGGACAATCACAACGCGTACTCTCTTCTTGATCACTGGAACCAAAAGGACTTTATTCCACAAGTCTCAGACTTATATTGAGAACATCAGCCTCTCAGAGAGTAGACTACCAGGAAAGTCAGCCTATCAAGGAACAGTCTCCAGGGAGATACCAGGATTGCCTCATGTACAACAGCCAACCAGAGTTACTTCCTAAAACTTGAATATGAGTGCAGCTATGTCTGGCAAGCTGCCAGGCTCCATCTTAGAGATCAGGCCACAGTGCGGCTATGGGGCCCTCAGAGCCTGCCCCTGACACACTTATGTAAAATACAAAGTACTAAAGAAAAGGAGAACTGGATGTACCTCAGAGATACAACATTTATCTAGCGTGCTGAAGACCTTGAACTAAATTCCCACTACAAGAAAAAGATATTAACAATAAAAGAAAGGACTGACCATGAATATGGACTGATGAAAATGTGGAACAGTTGTAACTTTGTACACGCTGTTGGGAATATAATGTGGTTATCTCTTTGGAAATAGTTTGGCAGATTCTTAAAGTGTACACCCTCATCATGGTCAACATATTCCACTCCTAGGCATCAAAAAAGAGTAACTCAAATACAGTTCTGCGTGTATATTCTGCATGTACAGCAAAGGTGAATAAGCGAAAGGATGAAGAAATTAAATATACACAAAGAAATAATCGGTACTAAAAAGGAAGAAAACAATACACAGAAGATGTGAAAGTCAAAATTCTACTAGAAGATAGACAAGAACATGAAAAATATATGATTATATAATGTATTAAAATTTTATAGTGAGAAAAGGCACAGCAGCAATTTCTTGCAAACAAAGAGGTAATAAAGAGGAATCAAGGAACTTCTGGGGGAAATGGATACATTTATTATCCTGGAAGTGCTGAAGGTTCCTTAGGGCACAACCTAAATGCATACAAGTTTTTATAAATCAATTATACCTCAGTAAATTATATGAAAAAGCCCAATAAGTCATATATTATAAGTTTAAATTTAGAAAAAATGGGGCCCAGAAATTAAGACATGAGTAGGAAGATAACCACAAGAACAAAACAAATATTTCAAAATAATAAAAGATATTTATATGCAAACAAGTCACTGTGGACCATAGAGCATGTTAAAATGTAATAATATATAGCAGTGTTGTCAAGGTAGATCCTGGAAGATCAGAGTTTCTTCTAGGGAACCACATGTTCAAAGCTATTTTATTTTAATAGCAAAATGTTATTTGCCTTTTTTCATTCAGGTTCTCCTAAGAGCCTACAGTTAAATTTCCCAAAGGTTACATGACAAAAGATGAGCATAAAATATAGAAAGAGGGGAATACAGCTGTTTTCTAATTTCAAGATTTGCAGATTTTTACAACAATACCACTTTTATGTATATTAACATGTAATATGTACACAATATTTTATGTGAATGTAGTGCCTTTTAAATTCTCAGTTTTAATTCACCACAGGACAAATATTGATAGATAACCTAAATATAAATAAAAACTCATTGGAATTTTAAGTGTTGGGGAAGAGCTATTAATTTATCATCAAAAACCATTCAGGCAGTTTCCTCAAGGGGAACAACTGCCCTGCTAAGGTCTGGCCAGACATCCTATGGGAGGGTTTCTCACATTCTGGAGGGATGTCCTTCCACATGTTGACAGTAGGTGTTGCTGCTATAGACTATGCCTGGATCATAGAAAGCTCAGCACAGATATTCAGACTCAACCTTTAGAATCAGGCACAGCATCTTAAAATGAATGCCACACAAACCAACATATAATTTGCATTGTGTGTATCTTGGATGTTTTCATCTCATTTTTTTATGTGTTCATTTCTATTGTATTTTATATGAATATTATTCTACAACAGTTTGGAATAGTTTAAAGATTATGCTTTACCATGGAACCATGGAGAAATACTGAACTACATATCTTTCTCTTTTTTTTTTTTTTCCTTTTTTTTTTTGTGGTGCTGGGAATTGTACATATCTTTCAATAATAGAAATTGGTATGATCCTTAAAGCAAATTGTTATGACTAGAAATTATCTCTACTTCATTAACAACAATGAAGAGGGCAGCATCTCTCTATATGTTATTTCTAATATAAATATAATGCAATCACACTTACAATGGGAATTGGCAATGCCAAAGAGAATCATACACACTCTCTTCAGTGAAGAAATTTTCCATGGATCTCAGATGGATTGATTTCATTAAATTTATCTTTGCTATGTTCTGGAAATTAGAAAAAATGTTGAACATTTACTAAAAAGACATTTTAAGCAAAAAGTTCCATCACAGTAAAATAAGACAAAGGGGAAAACAAGAAAGACAAGACCCACTGAAAGTCCTGAAAGCAAATCTCACAGGGTGCTTTAGTTACAGAAATTAGGTGAAAGACTTGATTTCCTACATTCATTTCCTTTCTCAAATGGGTTTATTCTTGATTTGGATCAGCTTCCTATACATAAAAAAATGATGAGGATTGTACTATGAAGAGGCCAGTGACTAACATAAGCCCTGAGTTTCACCCTTGATTTTCTGCTAATTAATTGTAAGGCTGCCAGTCATGGTGACACAAGCCTGTAATTCCAGCACCTTGAGGTAAAGCCAGGATGGAAAGTTCTAAGTCAGCCTCAGCAACTTTGTGAAGAATTAAGAAACTCGGCAAGACCCTGTCTCTATGTAAAATATAAAAAAGGGCTGGGGATGTGGCTTAGTTGTTAAGTACCTCTGAGTTCAATCACTGGTGCAAAAAAACAAGCATAAACATACATACAAACAAATTGCAAGGATATCAGGAAACTACTTATTTTCTCACTACTTTCATTTTTTTCATCCGTAATATGCAGGTAACATTTTCTTCACGTTTTTTGAGTGAAGGAGTGACGGCAAAACCAGATCTAGTTGTAAAATGAAATTACAAAAAACTTATGGTCAGAGTTTAGTACCTGGGGAAGGGGTCAATTCCCCTCCCCTCTCTTAGCCTTTCTCCAGGAAGTTGAATTGACCAATAAATAACTGCACTAAGAGTCTAACTAGTTCCTCCTGAAATGTAATAGTTGTCTGGGAGAGGAGTTGTTTCTTCTTTTCTCTTCTGTGAGCACGCTTTATGTTAGAGACAATGCATGAGACCTTCAGTCACACAATTAGGAATTCTTTTTTTAAAAAGTAGAAAAATCTCCAATGTTAGGATGGGTCTAAGATGACATCAAATAACAAATAATTATTGTGAGAAACTGTGGATCAGGGCTTAGAGAGTTGGAGTGCTAAACTTTTCTGGGACCACTGGCATAAAATAAACGGGTTTCTCCTACTTTCTGAGTGCCATCTTGTCGTTTCCTCAACAAAGGGTGATGGAAAATAATATTCCTACAAGATAACTCCCAAAGAAAATTAAAGAGACATGCACCTTGTAGAAGGGAGGGGAAACTAGTCCAGCATTAACCACCCAGTAAATCTTTTCTTAATAACAATTTGCCCTGAAGGAAAGGGGAGGATACTGAATGCAGGGCTCTAAACTTTGACCTTCCCCTAGAGCAAAATAGTCCTAAATGAAGGAAAAGAAAGTCATCAAAACACTGGTAAACAATGGATCTCAGAGAAAGAAAAACAATTGTCAAGATTTGAGTACTCTTCCCTCATGATTTGAACTCCTATTTCCCCAGATAACAATGAATTTTAACCTTTTTACAACTACCATCCTAAGTTAAAATTTAACCAGCAAAATTAAGTCCCTGACTGTGCAATCCGCACATCCAAAATCTTCAAAAATATAAAACCCAGATTCCTTCTGTAACCCGCAGGCCATCTCCATACCCAGAAAATGGGCCATCCCATGCCTGATCCATTGACTTTGCATAAGAATAAAGGAAAGCTTGCTGATCCGAGGTCTGAATCCCGTCTTCAGCATCTGTCATTTGTGGATCATGAGTTTACAATCATCATCCTTGTGCTTTCCAATGTTCTTTTAATAAGAAAGGGCTGCAACACAATATAAATTACGTTTCCCAGAGTTCCTCCTCTGTAAAAGCTCCGGTGTAGCTTTCATTCATCAGGCTCAATGCGCATCCGGAAACATGAGTTTTAGCATGCCCTACTCCACTCATTTCTTCTTGTCCATACGGTCTGGGGATAGTGACAAAGTTCAACCCCAGCATGACCTGAAGGTGAACAGTCACAGAAAGCAAGGATTGCATGGAGTGCATAGTTCCTTCTCCATACTGTCCAGGAAGAGCTCTTTGGTGCAAGTTCAGCTGCCCTACAGCAGACCTCGCCCTGAAACTCAACAAATTTGCTCTGTCCACATGAACACTGAAAGCCTGCAGCCACTCAAGCAGTGATGAATTCACAGAAGGAACCATCACTACCCACCCTGTGCCATGAGGACCCATGCCAGTAGCGCCCCCTTGTGACACCACCACCTACAGCCACTGGCCCAGCAGAGTGCGAGTCTGCACCCAGCCTCCCAGTAAATGGCTGGCATTCTGGGGATCATGAGGTGGGGTCATGGTGAAGCCTGCTGGACCCAGAACAACCCAGGTAGAGTGGTGCTTTTGTCTGGGTAAAATACAGCCAATCTCAGGGTACCAGAGAATCAAATGGTGGCCCGGGGGCCCACACTGTCCTATTTTTTCTCTTTGACCCTTTGGGCCAAAGGTCTTGGTAAAACAGAATAAACACTAGTGGGGGTGTTCATTGGGGTGAATTTGCCACTGGTAGTTTGGAGGGAGCTCACAGTAAGAGGAATGTTCCATTTTTAGATGGAAAATGTAACAATGGAAATCACTTTGTTTTGCTTCCTAGCTTTTAGGTGTTAGAGTTCAGGTACTCCATGATGGCAAGGCAGGTTACCAGCACAATGCCACTGGAGGACAAGCCAGGAAGATGAGTCATCTCATCCTTATTTACCATAAGTTCCATTGCAGTGAACAACTACTGCCACTAAGGACTTTATGCATGGCAATTTCCGACTCAGGTTTGGCATTATAAAATGACCAATGAGGACAAAGTGGACAGTATTCTAATTTTGCATTTTACCATAACCAATGGGAGAATTTTGGACATTATTTGAACCATTTGTTACTAGAAAACTAATGGGAGCAAATGGCGTGAGCCCAATCAGATCTGTATAATAGGGAAAGGAATGACTCACAGTCAGCACATGAGACAAATTTGCAGATTGGTGAGACTTGAGCTTCTCTTGCTCAGCCCATTCTATTCTACCCCACAGAATGATGTTTTCACTTTCACTGTCAGTAACCTGCCAGAAATAAGGGCAGGCAGTTAGTGTAGAAATAGGTGATTCAGGTCAAATCCAGGAAATGAAGGCCATGGAAAACATCTGCCTCTGGAAGTTGGAGACTGCCCTGGGAAAATGGAATGTCAAAGACCTCCAGAGTCCATTGATTACCAAATTTACCTGCCTTTTTCAAGAACTGCAAACAAGGAGCTGCTAATTAATGCCCCCTGGGCCCTTACCTGCCTGAATCACCTTGGCCCTTCCCCTGTCTATAGATTCTCACTTAATGCAAAACCAGGTCTAGTCACATAGGCAGGAAGGAGAAATAAGGGGGGGAGAGAACTGGAGAACAAGAGACTTTATCCTATAAAAGATGTAGGGTGCACTCATTTCTGGGGACTTTAGAACATCAGCTATGGCCCCCTTCTTTCTCCCAGAAGGAGTCTGTATTATTACCTTTAAATAAAACCTGCTTAGTATGCTTGCCTTGGTGTGTTTCCCTAGTGTTCAAACTTCACTATGAGAAGTATGAGAAGAAGCAGAACTTGTCACCAGTAAACGGCGGTATCACAAGCTCCTGAACCCCCAACTGTGCACCCCAACTACCACATGTAATTGACATTTTTTCTTTGGTTGGAATACAACAATATTAAAAAAGTTGGAAGAGAAGCCATGCAGAGAACTGAGAAGAGATAGGCCTGGAAGGAACGCACAATAGGTGTAAGAAAACCCATGAAAACCACACTGGACAAGGGAAATCACATAAGGGAGTTTATTAAGCAAACACTGTGTCTCCCTAGAGGGTAAGAGAGAAAATGAGAGGAAGAGAAAGGAAAGAAAAAGAGCATGCACTAGAGAGAGTGGAAAAGCAAGGAGAAAAAGAAAGTGAGTCAGGGGGAGAGACTCACTTTCTTTCTATCCAGCAGATGACAGTGGTTCTGCATTTTCTGGTTTTTCTTCCAGCTAACACCTGTCCCTGTGATTCCTAAATGTGGTTAATCATCCCTGACTTTCTAAACCCTTGGGGGGCAGGTCACAGCTCTGGTTGTCACAGTTCTTTGGCAGCTAGTGCTGGAATCCACACTCACTCAATCTATGCACTCTTTGTTGAAAGTTTTCCTCCACTCTTGGCTTCCAGGCTCTGCCATCCCCATCAGTCTTCTGTGGAGTTTTATAGCCCTGTGTTGGATTATTGATTTCATGCTGTACTAAATGATAAACATAAAATCATGTATTATAAGAATAGTTCCCCCAAACTAAAGTGTATAACTATACATTTTCAAAGAAAGATTTGGACACTATCCCAGTGTATCTTCAACATAATATGGCAGAATGCAAGTTTTCACCAACATCATTATTATTTCATAGAATTTATTAGCAAAATTGCTTAAATTCTTTGTGGTACTGAAGCCAGAATTAAGGACAGGTAGTTAGTGTAGAAATAGGGAATCGGGTCAATTCGAGGAAATGAAGCCATGACGCCATCTGCCTCTGGAAGTTGGAGGCAGCCCCTGGAAGAATGGAATGTCAAGGATCTCCGGAACCCATTGATTACCAAATTTACGTGCCTTTATCAAAGACTGCAAGCAAGGAGCTGCTAATTAATGCCCCCTGGGCCCTTATCTGTGTGAATCACCCTGGCCCTCCCCCTGCCCATGGTTTCTCACTTAATGCAAAACCAGGCCTAGTCACATAGGCAGGAAGGAGAGATAAGGGGGGAGAGAACTGGAGAGCAAAAGAGAATTTAACCTATAAAAGATGTAGGGTGCACTCACTTCTTGGGACTTTAGAACATCAGCCATGGCCCCCTTCTTTCTCGTGGGAGAAGTCTGTATTATTACCTTTAAATAAAACCTGCTTAATATGATTGCCTTGGCATACTTCTCTAGTGTTCAGTCTTCAACATTAGAAGGAGCAGAACTCATTACAGGTAAATGGTGGTATCAGTACTGGGAAATGAACACAGTATCTCATTAATATTAGGTAAATGCTGTATCTCTGAGCTTTTAAGTAGTTACTCACCATCCAAACCTGAACCACCCAGCTGTGGTAACTGCTAAACACTTGTAGCTATTTAAATTCCACTGTAACTAATTACAATGAAACATTCAGTTCCCAGCTTCACTGGACATATTTCAGGGATTCTGTGTCAATGTATACCACTATTTTGGATGGGGTCCATTTGCAATGTTGTCAGCACTGCAGGGAACCACAGTGGCAGACCTGGAGCAGACCTCTTTTTCTTAAATTCCACATCTGCATCTTTCATAGCTCTTGCAGGTTTGGCCTTCATTCAGCCCAGAATGAGACACAGATGATAAAAACAAAAATGATATATTTTCTGGGATGTCACACAGTATTTTAATACATACACAAATTCTGTAGTATTCAAATCAGGATAAATATATTTGTCTTCCTCACACATTTCAATTGAAATTTACAAGTATGCAAGCCCTATTTTTTAAAAGTTCCTTGTTTCTTTCTTTAACTTATTATCACCAATCTTTTTTTGTATCTCCTGTGCTATGAATTCATTCTGCACCTATTAATAGCTGCTCATTCACTTTTTGGGTTTTATTCAAATCTAGTATTTTCCTTGTCAGAAATTTTAAAGTTTTTTTATTTTTATTTTTTGCTTTGTTTTTCTCTTGTGCTATTTATGGGTGTAGAAAATTTATTTATGTTAAGCACAAATACTCCTCCTTCAACAGGGGACAGGAATTGTCTATACCTGTTCCTTCAAGTATGTGCACATCACCACTGAGGCACTCCTCAGCAGGCTCTGTTAGTCCACTATTTCTGTAATTCTTCCTTTTGCTTAAAGTTCAGAGTTCAGTGATGCAGTCAGGAATCTGGATCTTGTGAATTCTGTCTATTTCAAGGAACCTGAAATAATCCATTCAAGAAGGGGCACACCCAGGAGGCTCTTGTACAAATGAACAAGGGGAATGTCTAACAGTAACACAGGAGAGTTCAAGACACAGATTCTGTGTCCACGCTGATTTCTAATTTATCTATGAATGTATCCTCATGGAACTATGTTATGTGGCCTTAGACATCCTGGCATCTGAAATTCCCCAAAAATTCTTAAGACTCTTCTCTCATGGTTCTCCTTTTTTATGTGTTCAAAATGCCTGCATATTCCCCTAAATTCTGACCTGGCTTCTTCTATCACCTGTAAAACTGTTACTAGTTTGCTAAATCACAATATGAATCTGATGGTAAGCTCATAGGCTTACATTAAGTATTTCCAGGCTTCACAGAACTTTTAGATAAAGTTGAAATTTTATATATGGTGTATGATATTCTTTTTAGACTAGGATCCTGTCTATTTCTCCATTTTCTTTTTCAGTATTTACACACTCCTAGCTTTACTGAGGTGTATCCTCTGGAAGTGCCATATTGTTTTGTTCCCTATTCCAAGTTATCACCACATTCCTGTTGCTCTCCACCAGACTTTGCAGTGGTTTAAGGACCTATCTCACTCTTCTTGAAAACCATCCAATGGCCAATTGCTTGTCTTACAAGTGCCTGGCTTAGAGCTGGTGCTTAGTAAATACTGAACCAATGAATGATTACCACATGTTTTTCATAGTAAATAAGTGCAGATTAATAGTCAAATACTAAAAAATATAGGGACATGGAGGGACTGAAAGATGGCAGGATAAGAAAGGTGGACTTATCAGGTCCTCAACTCAAGATTGAAAAGTGCAGAGTGTTCCTCAGCAAGGTGGCTGACCAAGAGCATTCACTGAATTTCAGCATTGGGCAGCAAAATAACCAGTCACAGAAAGTCAAACTTTTAAATGTAGTATAAGAAATATGGAAAGCCTGGAAAATATAATTGATATGGGAGAACCTGGGAAATAGAGAGGGAGGCTGACCTTAACTAACTGAGAGATGGTGGAGAAAGCTTTTGAGTGAAAAGTGATTAAAATCAATTGGCAAAGGGCAGAGAGTCAACCCAAATCAGTGCTGCAGTGCTGGGAACCATTTCTTTTTTTTTTTTTTTTTTTGTAAACAAATGGGATACATGTTGTTTCTCTGTCTGTACATGGCGTAAAGGCATACCATTTGTGTAATCATAAATTTACATAGGGTAATGTTGTTTGATTCATTCTGCCATTTTTTCCCTTCCCCCACTCCCCTCCCACCCTTCCCCTCCATCTATACAGTCCTTCCTTCCTCCATTCCTGCCCCCCTCCCTAAACCCAACTCCAACCCCAACACTAACCCTTCCCACCCCCCATTATGTGTCATCATCCACTTATTAGCAATATCATTCTTCCTTTGGTTTTTTGAGATTGGCTTATCTCACTTAGCATGATATTCTCCAGTTTCATCCATTTGCCTGCAAATGCCATAATTTTATCGTTCTTATGGCTGAGTAATATTCCATTGTATATATATACCACATTTTCTTTATCCATTCATCAATTGAAGGACATCTAGGTTGGTTCCACAATCTGGCTATTGTGAACTGAGCAGCTATGAACATTGATGTGGCTGTATCTCTATAATATGCTGATTTTAAGTCCTTTGGGTATAGGCCAAGGAGTGGGATAGCTGGGTCAAATGGTGTTTCCATTCCAAGTTTTCTAAGGAATCTCCACACTGCTTTCCAGAGTGGCTGCACTAATTTGCAGCCCCACCAGCAATGTAAGAGTGTACCTTTCTCCCCACATCCTCGCCAACACCTGTTGTTGCTTGTATTCTTGATAATTGCCATTCTAATTGGGTTGAGATGGAATCTTAGGGTGGTTTTGATTTGCATTTCTCTTATTACTAGAGATGTTGAACATTTTCCCATATGTTTGTTGATTGCTTGTGTATCTTCTTCTGTGAAGTGTCTATTCATTTCCTTAGCCCATTTGTCAATTGGATTATTTACATTCTTGGTGTAGAGTTTTTTGAGTTCTTTATAGATTCTGGAGATTAGCGCTCTATCTGAAGTATGATTGGCAAAGATTTTCTCCCACTCTGTAGGCTCTTTCTTTGCATTGCTGATAGTTTCCTTTGCTGAGAGAAAGCTTTTTAGTTTGAATCTATCCCAGTTATTAATTCTTGCTTTTATTTCTTGTGCTATGGGAGTCCTGTTGAGGAAGTCTGGTCCTAAGCCGACATGTTGAAGCTCTGGACCTACTTTTTCTTCTATAAGATGCAAGGTCTCTGGTCTGATTCCGAGATCCTTAATCCATTTTGAGTTTAGTTTCGTGCATGGTGAGAGATATGGGTTTAGTTTCATTCTGTTGCATATGGATTTCCAATTCTCCCAGCACCATTTGTTGAAGAGGCTATCTTTTCTCCATTGCATATTTTTGGAACCTTTGTCTAGTATGAGAAAATTGTATTTATTTGGGTTTGTGTCCGTGTCCTCTATTCTGTACCATTGATCCACCTTTCTATTTTGGTACCAATACCATGCCGTTTTTGTTACTATTGCTTTGTAGTAGAGTTGAAGATCTGGTATTGCGATACCCCCTGCTTCACTCTTTCTGCCAAGGAATTGCTTTAGCTATTCTGGGTTTTTTATTCTTCCAGATGAATTTCATAATTGCTTGCTCTATTTCTGTAAGGTACATCATTGGGATTTTCATTGGAATTGCATTGAATCTGTATAGCACTTTTGGTAGTATGGCCATTTTGACAATATTAATTCTGCCTATCCAAGAACATGGGAGATCTTTCCATCTTCTAAGGTTTTCTTGAATTTCTTTCTTTAGTGTTCTGTAGTTCTCATTGTAGAGGTCTTTCACCTCTTTTGTGAGATTGATTCCCAAATACTTTATTTTTTTCGAAGCTATTGTGAATGGGGTAGTTTTCCTAATTTCTCTTTCTGAAGATTCATCGCTTATATATAAAAATGCCTTAGATTTATGTGCATTGATCTTATATCCCGCTACTTTACTGAATTCACTTATGAGATCTAAAAGTTTTCTGGTGGAATTTCCTGGTTCCTCTAAGTATACCATCATATCATCAGCAAATAGGGATAGTTTGAGTTCTTCTTTTCCTATTCGTATCCCTTTAATTTCTTTGGTCTGTCTAATTGCTCTGGCTAGAGTTTCAAGGACGATATTGAATAGAAGTGGTGAAAGAGGGCATCCCTGCCTTGTTCCAGTTTTTAGAGGGAATGCTTTCAGTTTTTCACCATTTAGAATATTAGCCATGGGCTTAGCGTAGATGGCCTTTACAATGTTAAGGAATGTTCCCACTATCCCTATTTTTTCTAGTGTTTTGAGCATGAAGGGGTGCTGTATTTTATCAAATGCTTTTTCTGCATCTATCGAAATAATCATGTGATTCTTGACTTTAAGTCTATTGATATGGTGAATGACATTTATTGATTTCCTGATGTTGAACCAACCTTGCATCCCTGGGATGAAACCCACTTGATCATGGTGCACTATCTTTTTAATATGTTTTTGTATGCGATTTGCTAAAATTTTGTTTAGAATTTTTGCGTCGATGTTCATTAAGGATATTGGTCTGAAATTTTCTTTCCTCGAATGTGTCTCTGTCTGGTTTAGGAATCAGGGTAATATTGGCTTCATAGAATGAGTTTGGGAGAGTTCCCTCCTCTTCTATTTTCTGGAATACTTTGAGAAGTATTGGAATGAGTTCTTCTTTAAAAGTTTTATAGAACTCGGCTGAGAACCCATCTGGTCCTGGACTTTTCTTTGTTGGAAGGCTTTTGATGACTTCTTCTATTTCACTACTTGAAATTGGTCTATTTAAATTGTGTATGTCCTCCTCGTTCTGTTTAGGCAATTCATATGTCTCTAGAAATCTGTTGATGTCTTCGAAATTTTCTATTTTGTTGGAGTATAGATTTTCAAAATAGCTTCTAATTATGTTTTGTATTTCGGTCGTGTCTGTTGTGATATTTCCTTGTTCATTCCGAATTTTAGTGATTTGGGTTTTCTCTCGTCTTCTCTTTGTTAGTGTGGCTAAAGGTTTATCAATTTTGTTTATTTTTTCGAAGAACCAACTATTTATTTTGTCAATTTTTTGTATTGTTTCTTTCGTTTCAATTTCGTTGATTTCAGCTCTCAATTTAACTATTTCCTGTCTTCTACTACTTTTGGTGTTGGTCTGTTCTTCTTTTTCTAGGGCTTTGAGCTGTAGTGTTAGGTCATTTATTTTTTGAGTTTTACTTCTTTTATTAAATGCGCTCCATGAAATAAATCTTCCTCTAAGTTCCGCTTTCATAGTGTCCCAGAGATTTTGATATGATGTTTCTTTGTTCTCGTTTACCTCTAAGAATTTTTTAATTTCCTTCCTAATATCTTCTGTTATCCATTCATCATATAGTAGCATATTGTTTAATCTCCATGTGTTGGAGTAGTTTCTGTTTTTTACTCTTTCATTAATTTGTAACTTCAATCCATTATGATCTGATAGAATACAAGGCAGTGTCTCTATCTTCTTGTATTTGCTGACATTAGCTTTGTGGCATAATATATGGTCTATTTTAGAGAAGGATCCATGTGCTGCTGAGAAGAAAGTGTATTCGCTCTTGGTTGGATGGTATATTCTATAAATGTCTGTTAAGTCTAAATAATTGATTGTGTTATTGAGATCTATGGTTTCTTTGTTCAATTTTTGTTTGGAAGATCTGTCCAGTGGTGAAAGAGGCGTGTTAAAATCACCTAGTATTATTGTGTTATGGTCTATTTGGTTTCTAAAATTGAGAAGGATTTGTTTAACATACATGGATGAGCCACTGTTTGGGGCATAGATGTTTATGATTGTTATATCTTGCTGATTTATGCTTCCCTTAAGCAGTATGAAATGTCCTTCTTTATCCCTTCTGACTAACATTGGCTTGAAGTCCACATTATCTGAAATGAGGATGGATACTCCAGCTTTTTTGCTGAGCCCATGTGCGTGGTATGTTTTTCCCCATCCTTTCACCTTTAGTCTATGGGTATCTCTTTCTATGAGGTGAGTCTCTTGCAGGCAACATATTGTTGGATCTTTCTTTTTAATCCAATCTGCCAGTCTATGTCTTTTGATTGATGAATTCAGGCCATTAACATTCAGGGTTATTATTGAGATATGATTTGTATTCCCAGTCATTTGGTTCATATTTAAAATTTTTGACACATCTTGGTTCCTCCTTTATTTGACAGTTCCTTTAGGATAATTCCTCCCTTTGCTGATTTGCTTCTTTGTTTTTTATCTCTTCCTCATGGAATATTTTGCTGAGAATGTTCTGTAATTCTGGCTTTCTTTTTGTAAATTCTTTTAGCTTTTGTTTATCATGGAATGATCTTATTTCATCGTCAAATTTGAAGGTAAGTTTTGCTGGGTATAAGATTCTTGGTTGGCATCCATTTTCTTTCAGAGCTTGAAAAATGTTGTTCCAGGCCCTTCTAGCTTTTAGGGTCTGGATTGAAAATCTGCTGATATCCGTATTGGCTTCCCCCTGAATGTAATTTGGTTCTTTTCTCTCACAGCCTTTAAAATTCTGTCTTTATTTTGTATGTTAGGTATTTTCATTATAATGTGCCTTGGTGTGTGTCTGTTGTAATTTTGTGTATTTGGAGTCCTATAAGCCTCTTGGACTTGATTTTCCATTTCATTCTTCAGATTTGGGAAATTTTCTGATATTATTTCTTCAACTATATTGTTCATTCCTTTGGTTTGTTTCTCTAAGCCTTCCTCAATCCCAATAATTCTCAAATTTGGCCTTTTCATGATATCCCATAGTTCTTGGAGATTCTGTTCATGATTTCGCACCATCTTCTCTGTTTGTTCAACTTTGTTTTCGAGGTTAAATATTTTGTCTTCAATATCTGAAGTTCTGTCTTCCAGCTGTTCTATCCTATTGGTTATGCTTTCTATGGAGTTCTTAATTTGGTTTATTGTTTCCTTCATTTCAAGGATTTCTGTTTGTTTTTTTTTCAATATCTCTAACTCTTTATTGAAATGATCTTTTGCTTCCTGAATTTGCTCTGTTAACTGTCGATTGGTGCGATCGTTCAATGCCTGCATTTGCTCTTTCATCTCATCGTTTGCTTCCCTAATCATTTTAATTATGTACATTCTGAACTCCCTTTCTGTCATTTCTTCTGCCATGCTGTCGTTGGATTTTATTGATGTAACATCTAGATTTGTTGGGGCATTTTCTTCCCTTGTTTTCTCATATTGTTCAGGAATCAGTGGGTCATTAAGATATTGCAGATTTCCTCTATCAACTTATAATGTCCCTGAAGATTGCTAGTTTATCCCCTCTTATCCTTCAGTAGCCTGAAGTCTTGGAGGAGGTTGATAATGCAGAGCTTCACGAAGAAGCTGCCTCTCTATGTGTGGTAACCCTCAGGTGGCGTATATTCCCTGCTAGTGGGCAGAGGTGCCTCCACTTGTTGACCAATGGTCATCCAATGGGGAAGTAGACTGTGGGCTGAGGCAAGGCCTGTTTGTGCCTATGTCTCTGGCTTTACCGTCCCTGTGGGAAAACCTCCCCCAGCCGGGAAGAGTCACTCGGTGGGGACGTCTCGCTAGTCAGTTGCCCTCCTAGAGGTTCCCCTCAATCTACAACTACCACCTGGGCTGGGCTGTCTTCCTCTGCAACGATCCCAGGGGCCCGGACCTACGTCCTGGGCCTGGGAGCCTCACCCTTCGCAGGCGAGTCTCCTTAGGCTGCCTCTCTCAGAGAATCTGCCCGCCGCCCTGGAAACTTCACTCCACCCCTAGGCGTGTCTCTGTGCGGCGGCTCTTCCAGCAAGAAGCCACCTAGCTCCTGGGACCCTGCTCTGCACCAATCGCCTGGCTATGCAGCCCCTCCGCTGAGCCACCACCTGGAGCCCCGTACAATAGCTCCGAGACACAGAGACCCACCACACACCTCCTCCTCTGGACAGCCGCCCGGTTTCCGACGCAGTCACTAGGAGTCCAAGCAACTCACTTCGGGTCTCCTCCTCCCGCCAACCACCCGTAGCCCTAGGCAGTCACTCCAAGTCTAAGTGACCCGCCCTGTTCCTCCTCCTCCTCCCTGGGGTAGCCCCCCGGGTGTTCAGGAGTGGTGGCTCCGAGACCAGGTGACTCACCACGCTCCTCCTCCAGGCAGGCCACTGGTGTTCAGGAGCGGTCGCATTTAGTCCAATCAGCTCACCACTCGCCTCCTCCTCTGGCAACCGCCTGTGGTTCTGATGCAGTCACTCCCAGACTAAGCGTCCCACCGCTCTCCTCCTCCAGGCAGGCCACCAGTGTTCTGGAGCAGCTGCTCCGAGTTCAAACAGCTCGTCACGCAGCTTCTCCTCCGGCAACCGCCCCGTGCTCTGATGCAGTCACTCCCAGGTCAAGCAACACGCCGCGCTCCTCCTCCTCCTCCAGGCAACCTCCCAGCACTCAGGAGCGCTCGCTCTGAGTTCAAACAGTTCACCACGCAGCTCCTCCTCTGGCAACCGCCTGTGGTTCTGATGCAGTCACTCCCAGACCAAGCGTCCCTGCCAGCGCTCCTCCTCTTCCTCCAGGCAACCCCCCGGTGTTCAGAAGCAGTTGTTCTGGGTCCAAACAGCTCGCCACGCAGCTCCTCCCCAGGCAGCCGCCCGGAGCCCCAGCGGCTGCTCGAGTCCAAGCGCTGTGCTGAGCCGCCTCCTCTATGATGATCCCAGTTGTCCGTGTTCACCGCTCCAGTGGGGGGAGGGGCGTCTCGCCGAGCAACTCCACTTCACAAATTCCCTGCGTTCTGGGGCTACCGCCCCATCCGGGACACCTCCCCAACAGGAGAGACTCACCCGGCAGCTTTGAGTTGGTCCCAAGTCTCTCACTATCTCCTCTTTTGAATCTTGCATCCTGGAGCAGCGTGAAATGCAGCCGCCCTCTAGTCCGCCATCTTGGCCCGCCGCTGGGAACCATTTCTAAGTGGCTGTGTGGTAGTGAGTAGAGGCTGCAGATTGGGAAATCACAGAGGAAGTTTTCAGCCTGAGCCAGCAGTCACCTACTTGGGACCCAGATTATATCTGAATCAGCACCTTTGAAAAAGGTGCAGAGATGACTGTGCCAAGAGTGATGCAGCCTGGAGAGACCAAAGAGAAAGAGATACCTTGGTGGCTGGAATCCCATACGAGCATCAGGGAAGATCAGGCAGTTCCATCTATACTCCAGATCAATTTATGGGTAATCCACAGTCATAGAGATGACTGAAGACTATCAAGGATGGGACTTTTCACCCTGAGTGGAAATTTCAGTAGGTATTCAAATCCCAGACATTCAGCAAAGATTGGCATCTCCCCAGCAACAGGGGACTGGGAACCAAATCTCAAATACCCACCAGCATAGTTTAAGGACTCAGTCAAGAGCAAATTTCAGTTATGGAAAATTTTACCAGCCCCACTGCAGGAATGTCCTAGTCATTCATGTCCCTATTTTCTCTCATCCTACACTAAGAAACAGGAAGCTGAGAACTACTACAATCAGTATTCGTCATGCATCTTGTGAAGAAAGACAAAGACATACACTTAATAAACCCCAGCTCTGGGTTTGTGTTATAGAGTCCCCAGAATAAATCACAAAGCATAGCACCTCAGCATAAGCAGCAGATACCCATTCTTAACACAGTTTTGACCACCTTAGTCAATTTTTTCAAGCAATATTTTTTCCATTTCCAATTAAGAATAGTTTTTCTATTATTCCATTTTCTTTTTTAAATTTTTACTTTTATATTTATATTCTATTTTATTTTCTCTTTTTTTAAAAAAATTTCCATTTTTCAGGATTCTGCATATATACCTGGGCCTGTGTGTGTGAGATCTTACTGTGTGGAAGGTTTGTGTGTGTGTGTCTGTGTGTGTAAGTGTATTCATGTAATATATGTACCCATGTATATTTATATTTTTTTTCTTTTATTTAATTGCTCTCTTTTGTACCCATTTATTATTTAATCTTGATTTGACTTTGGTGGGACAAAATTTTACATGGGTTTGTTTTGTTTTCATCTTTTACTTTGTACTGTGGTTTTATTTCTCTTGCTCTTCCTTCTTCAATCTCTTCACCTACTATTTTCATATTTTCCTGTTCCCTCTACCTCTCTTTCTTTCTTTTATTATTTTTAGTAATTCATTTACTCCTACATCTTTACTGTCTTCATAAGCTACCTATCTCCAGATCTCCTTTATTCACTTTTTAAATATTTCAAACTCTCACCCTACAATAATGTTTTCTCTTCAATTAAGTAACTATAATTCCACTCCCTGATAGAATTATATAGTTTATGAAACTACTATCCAGTCATATTTTTTTTTGTTAACATAGTGGATAACAGAGTAGACCCTGCATGTTAATGACTGATCTAGTTCATGATTGCTTATTGTTGTTGCTGATGTTAAATCTTGACCCCAACATCACTACACAGGTGATAATTAGCGTTATAGATGTCAAAGTACAAACCAGATACTTATTTAAGGGCTTCACATATGTTATTAATATTATTGCAAGTCCCTGCTCCCTCTTTCTCTAAGAGGAGCTGGAATATGGACACCTCATGCTCACAGAGCAGAGATTGTGCTGATGAGTCTCACTTACAGTTCAACCAAGTAAAAGTGAGCCTTACTCCACACACACACACTTTCACCTCCTTTGTGAGATTTATTTCCAATTCTTCCTTTCTTCCTTCCATTGACCTACCTTTCTTCCTTCCTTTCTTTCTTTTTTCTTAGTCTCTTTCTTTTTTCTTTCTTTCTTCCTCCCTTCCTACTTTCCTTCCTTCCTTCCTTCCTTCCTTCCTTCCTTCCTTCCTTCCTTCCTTCCTTTCTTCCTTCCTTCCTTCCTTCCTTCCTTATTTTTTCTCTTTCTTTCTTTCTTTCTTTCTTTCTTTCTTTCTTTCTTTCTTTCTTTCTTTCTTTTTTTCTTTCTCTTTCTTGCTTTCTTTCTTTCTTTCTTGCTTTCTTTCTTTCTCTATTTTTTGAGTGCATTGTGAATACAACTATTTTCCTAATTTCTTTCTCAGCAGATTCATTGTTGTTAGGCAGAAAAACTGTTGATTGTTTTAAGTTGATTTTGAAAATGGATACTTTGCTGAACTTTTTCAACTTTAACTTCAGCAGTCTTTTGCAAGTGGTGATAATTTGATGTCTTCCCTGCCTATATATTCCTTTTCTTTCCTTCTCTTGCCTACCTAATCTGGAGAGATTTTCTGGCAGTATATTTAAATGGAGTGGTTAGAATGGAAATCTTTGTCTTGTTCTGGATTTGGAAGGAAATCCTTTAGTTTATCCCCATTTATTATGAGTTTGAATTTGGATTAGTCGAATATAGCCTATATGAGGTTGAGGGAGGTTTCTTGTGTGCCTAGGTTTTCAGGATTTTTATCATGAATGGATGCTGGACTTTGTTGAAGAGGTTCTCTGAATATTTTGAGGCTGCTTTGTGATTTTTGTTCTTAATTCTATTTATGTAATAAATTACATTTATTAGTGTTTTTATGTTAAACAATCCTGGCAACCCTGGCATTAAAACAACCTGGTAATGGTATACAGTATTGTTAATATGTTGTCAAATATGCTTTGCTAATAATTTATTAAGAATTTTTGCAACCTTAGTGATATTCATTAGGGATATTGGTCAGTGATTTTCCTTCCATGATGTTTTCTTATTTGATTTCACTTCATAGAATGAATTTGGATGTGCCCCATCCCTTTCTGGTTCATAAAATAATTTGAGAAGCATAAAATGATTTGAGATTAGTTCTTCAAAGCTCTGGTAGAATTCAACTGAGATTCCATGTGCTCTTGGTTTTACCTTTGTTTAATGACTTCTTACTGCCTCTATTCCACTGTGAGTTGGTGGTCTCTTTAGGATTCCTTTATCCTATTGATAAAATTCTAGCAGGTTGTATGTATCTAGAAATGCATCCATTTTTCCTAGGTTTTGCAATTTTTTGGAGTATAAGTTTTCAAAATAGCCCCCATTGATCCACTGGGTTTCTGCGCTATGCATGATGATTTCTCATTTTGTCTGTACTTTAATTAACTTTAGGTTTTTCCTCTCTTTTTCTTTTGGTTGGATTGGCTAAGGGCTTATCAACCTTCTTTATCTTTTCAAAAAATCAGCTCTTTGGGACTGGGGATATAGCTCAGTTGGTAGCGTGATTACCTCATAAGCACAAGGCCCTAGGTTCAATCCCCAGCATTGCAAAAAAAAAAAAAAATCAGCTCTTTGTTTCATCATTCTTTAATTTTTCTATTTTGATTTGATTGATTTTTGTTCTGACTGATCTTAATTATTTATTTCCTTCTGTTAACTTTGGATTGGTTTGCTTTTGTTTCTCAAGGACCTTGAGATATATGACTCCTTGTTCCTTTGATATTTTTCTGATTTCTTAGGAACTCAGGGCTATAAACTTTCCTCTTAGAACTGTCCCCAAAGTGTTCCACAGTTTCTGATATGTTATTTCATTCTTTGCATTTTTGTGTGAGCATTTTAAAATTTCTACTTTGATGTCTTCTTTCACACATTTATCATTCAAAAGTACATTTTTCAATCTCCATGTGTGTTCATGATTCTGGTAGTGTTTGTTAATGTTGATTTCTGATTTCAATCTTTATTATTTGATGAGAAGCAAGAAATTACATCAATATTTTTGTATTTTCTAAAATTGCCTTATGATCTAAAATATGGTGTATTTAGGAGAATGTTCCAAAAGTTTCTGAGAAGAAAGTGTATTCAGCTGTTGTTTGATAAAATATTATTTAGATGTCTATTAAAATCTGTTGATTTATAATATTTTTCAGATCCAAAGAATTTTTGCTGTTTTATTTCTGGATGAAGTAGCTATTGATGAAATATTTGTGCTGAAATCATCCAGAGGTATTGTACTGGGGTCTGTCTGAGACTGTGATTCAAGCTGTGTCTCTTTTAAGTAATTAGTTACACCCACATCAGGGTCATAAATATTTCTCATTGTAACATGTTTGTTGTATTGTTTCCTGTACTGTATTAAATGACCTTCCTTGACACTTCTGTTTAATTTTGGTCTGGTCTCTGCTTGTCAGACTGGAGAGTAGACACTCCTGCTTCTTTGGGGTTTCCTTCACATGGTATATCAATTTCCATCCTTTCATTTTTGAGCCTGTGACTCTTGTTGCCTATAAACTGCATCCCTTGGAAACAATACATAGTTGAATTGTGTATTCTAGTGTATTCTGCCAGTCTGTGTCTTTTAACTGGCAGATTGCAAGTTAATATAAAGAGATGATTATAAATTCCTTCCATTTTGATTTATTTCTAATGTTTAATTTTTTTCTGTTTCTCATTTGCTTATCTTTGAATATGATTTGTTCATTTGTGGAAATTGGAGAGGATGCCAGAGCCACCAGGTCTTCTGAGCATAGGCTCATCTTCAAATCAGCTGTTGATGTCCAGCACACATGACCCTGGGGCTTCCAGGTCAGGCAGGCCATAGTAGGACCTTCACAGCAGATAATATGCAATTGAGAATGTCATGTCCCTTTGCTTCTGGAACCAGACCTTGTGCTCAAAGGCAGGATCAGTGCCAAATACTCCTTAAGAGGCTCCTCTTTTCACCCTGAGACTAAACTCCTTGAAGCATGGTGTCCACAAATCCTGCCACAGTATTGGCCTCAGCTCCCTAGAGAGTACTAGCTGATCCCAGGCTATGTTAAGAAACCACTGGCTTGTTCCCCAAGCCCTGGATGCTCCCTTTTTGCCCATGGGCTTAAAATAAATGAGCCCACAATATTCTTTATGGATTTCTGACGCCCACACTGAGCTCACAGCTGGGACACAGGCTACAGGGACATTGTACCTGGTGAAAGAGAGACCAAGGGCCTATTCAGACCAGAGTAGAGGGTGTTGTTCATTACATGCTGTGTCTAAGACTGGGCAAGACTTCTGTCTCCCTTATGGGGCTAGTTATTTTGGGCTGTGGCCTTGACTGGGTACTATGGGAAGCCATCCTGAAGGAATCTGCTCTCAACTTCTCAGGAAGCCCTCTATCTTAAGTGGTGAGTTCAGAGGGCACCTGAACACAGGAGAGCAAATCCCTCCCCACCACCCAGCTGGGTCCTGTGTCTGAAGCCAGGAACCTGAATACCAGAACTTGGCATTCACAGGCAATGTCCTAGGGGAAGCTTTCTGATTCCACCATCCATGGGCACACAATTACCTCACATGACATTCACTGCTCATACGTGAAGTGCCAGGCTGATTGGCTCCCATGACCAGAGAATCCCCAGCTCTTGAGGAGAAGAGAAATGCATATTGGTGAAAGGCTGAGCAAAGCACTGATTTGTCCCAGAGTACTGAAGGTTGGAAAGTCCCTTTAACCCAAGAAGTTTCCAATACTGTGAACATAATAAAAACTCAAATGACATCTTGGATTTAGTATAAGGGTTATATTTCTTGCTCAATGTAAGTTTTTATAGATGTCCCACCTCTGGGATGATAGGGACAACGATGATCTTGAGGCCTGTCCTTGGTTAAGGGTCAACCGGGGTTGAGAGATGGCTGCAGATTCTAGTCTTCCCAGGCTAGGACCCCAGGATGGGTGGAGTGAGGGTGCAGAAGAGTCCAACTTTGCTAGGAATGAGATGCTGGCAAATGTTTATGGTCAGAGGGATCCCAGTCTAGTCCCAGGGTAGCAGCAAGTGACGAGTCTGTGTACCCTTTCCTCACTGAGAGTAGAAAGAGGGGAGGCAGGTGGTGAGGAGAGTCTGTGAAAACCAGGGAAAAAGAGGCAGGCTGGAGGGCATCCATAACTCCCTCCCTGGCCTGTTTTGCTGGCTACTGCCTCTAAAATCCCCACTGGGGTTGTCAGGGTAGGTGCTAGTTGGACCTTCAAGTCTCCAAGGAGAAAACTAGCTACATGTTCTGCTAGTAGGTAGACACTTTAGAATAAAGAATAGGTGGTTCCTGAGGGTGGACAAGCTGATCCAGGGATCACCATAACTGCAGGTGAGGGAGGGAGGCCTCAGCCTGGCTCTAAAGGGGCCTCTAAGCCAGGTGAATACTGACACTTGCCCTCCATTTCCCCAAGTCCTTGGATCCCATATGCACAGGAATCCTGACAGCTGAAATCCTTGTGGGTTTGTGCAGGCACAGCCTGGAGAGCAGGGAACACTGACTAAATATGCCACCTGTGCTGCCTCTGCAGCCAGCAGCAAAACCCCTTGATTCTCAGTGTATGTTGGTCCTCATGTGGGCTATTTCCTGTCCCAGTCACTGGAAGGCTTGGTGATCTCTGATGGCCTCTGGCCCACCTCACCTTTGCTCCCCTAAGTGCTGGCCACAAAGCACTGGTGTTCACCCAGGATCTTGCCCACCTGAGGTGGTACCACAGGGTGCAGATTCTCTGAGGTTGCTGTGGTTTTCAGCCCAGAAACACCCGTCAAATGGAGTAGTGATGGGGAATTCCAGAGGTTCCTTCCTCAGCTGGCTTATCAACACATCTTAGAACCAGGACCACCTAAAGGAAAGGCCCCTGGAGAATGAAGGGGGGAAGTTCTTGACTGGTTATCAGTAGTTGCACAGTAAAGTGTGGTTATAACCTTGCTCATTGTGTCTAGTGTCCAGTTGTGACAGGGCCATTGCCCAGTTGTGATCAGGCAATGCTCTGTACTAAACCAGATCAGAGCCCACTTGTGACCACACAGGTCTCAGTAGTGTCCAGGCCAGGGCCCTGTGCTTGACAAGGTCAAACCACAAAGTGTGACCAGGTCAGAACCCAGTTGTGATCAGGTTAGAGCCCTGTGCTTGACTAGGTCAGAACCCAGTTATGACGAGGCAGGCCCCTGTACTAGACCAGGCAGTGCCTCATTGTGACAAGGTCAGGACCCACCTCTGAGCACCACCAGGGCTTTTACCTTCTACCCTCCTTTTCCCACCTTCCTCTCTGAGTAACTGGTGCCCTTGAGAAAATCTGAGTCCAGTGTTTCCCATGCAGTGTGTGGAGTGGAGAGAAGATCCATCTGCTTCTTCAAGGCCCTCTGCATAGAGGCAGCCCTGCTGTTCCCATGTTGCAGGGTGGGGACAGGGTCAGAGCCATCACAGCATTTACTGAGCAATTATGGCCAATCTCAGTGTCCAGGTTAGAAATGGGAATCTTCCTTGTCCCACCCTGCTGCTAGAGGCCCTGGTGCCAGATACATATCTCACCTCTTTACATGTCCTCCCCTCTCAAGGAAAGCAGGCACTCACTTTCTCACATCAAGGTGACAAGTGGAGGCAGGAAGCAATTGATTACTTGACACCAAGCACTCTTGATACCTTGGACTCAGACTGGGGAGAATTGCCTTTGTTCAGGGACCCAGGGTTCCCACTCCACAGTCATCCACCCACAGGCAGGCACCCTGGTGTTTGGAAGTTCTAACCTACCAAGCCCTCCAACTGTCAGAGAGAGGCCAGTGCCTGCCAGCACACCTGTAGACTGAACATACCCAATAAATCACTCCAGATTCAGGAACTCATACAAGATATTTTATTAAGGAGATGAGCAGGATGTCTGCCCTGAAGAGTGAGAGAGAAAGAGAGAGAGGGAATGGTGGGGGAGTGATTCTCAAGTAGTTGAATTCCATGGACTAATTACAATCTGACCAAGGAATAATGAGAAAGTTTGTGGGCTTACGAACTAGGTTGTAGAATGGTGTGTGTGTCAGGGGGAGAATACTTGTGGCAGCAAAATGGCAGGGAAGAGTTTGACTGCAGCCTTGTTAACCCATTTTCCCTTCATTGACCACACCTGAGTCTCTGCAGTTGTTCACCCTGCTTCAGGAGGACATCTGTGCCCTGCTGAGGTCACAGGAGTGTCCATCCAGAGGTACATGTGTTGAAGTTGGTCCCTTTTTGGTGGTGCTACTGGGAGAGTTGGAACCCTCAGGAGGCAGGGCCTGATAGGAGGAGGTGAAGGCTTGAGGACCTGGCTCTGCCTTTCTCTTTGCATCCCAGTTGCCATGAGGGGCTCCGGACTTCTCTGCCACACACTCCTGCCGTGATGTGCTGAGCTGCCACAGGCCAGAGCAGCAGAGTCAGATAACCATGGAACCTCTGAAAACTCTCCTAATTGTGAGCTGTTCACCTCAGCTATTTTGTCACAGCAATGGAAAGCTGACTTTCAAACCTTTAACCTGCAATTAGGCTGAACTAAACTACTCCATTTCAGGCCACCAGTACCAGGAGAATCCAGTGGCAGAACACAGAAAACTTGGAGACTTCCTGCTGTAGGTTTTGATGCAGGAGTCTTAAAAGACTGTGTGTGCTCTCTAGGGTGTTGGGCACAGGACAAGGAGCAAGACTCCCAGGAGGTCTTCTAGCAGGCAGCTGTGAGTTCATCATGTCCTAATTTAATGCTTATTCAAAGCTAAAACTGTCTTGTTTCCCTTCATTTGCAGAAGGTGTTTCTGGACTTGCAGGAAATTTTGCCTTAACTTTATTACACAGTAGAGCTGCTTGTTGCCAGCCTTCATTAGAGTTTGGAAGGGAACTAGCAGCCTCCACACCACCCAAAATCAGACCCCTACTCCTGCCTGGACCCTATGTTTTAGGTTCCCACCTTCCAGACTCCTTTAGACCCTCCTACCTGGACCCTGTGCCCCAATGTCCCACCTCCCACACTCCTTCAGAGCCCTCCACCACTGCCTGGACCTCATGCACCCCATTCCCAGGACCCAGACCTGCTTTCTCTTTCCCTGTGTCCCACTTCAGCTGAACCTGGATCCCTGCCATGGGAACTTACCCTTGTCATGGGGCTCATTCTCAGACCCCACCTGCATCCACCTGGATACCCTGAGGTTCTGGATCTGGGCCTCACTGTGGAAGGGAAAGAAAAAGAAGGAAGTGACAGACTAGAGGGTCATGGGAAAGATCAGGCTACCTGCCAATTTGGGTTGAACTAGATATTGTTTGAAGAAACCTCTTCCTGTCAGGGGTGGGCTCTGAGGGCCCCATAGCCGCACATTGGCCTGATCTCTAAGATGGCGCCTGGCAGCTTGCCAGACATAACTGCACTCATAAACAAGTTTTAGGAAGTAACTCTGGTTGGTCGTTGTACATGAGGTGATCCTGGTATCTGCCTGGAGACTGTTCCTTGATAGACTGACTTTTCTGGTAGTCTACTCTCTGATAGGCTGATGTTCTTCATATAAGTCTGAGACTTGTGGAATAAACGCCTTTTGGTTCCTGTGATCAAGAAGAGCATATGTGTTGTGATTGTCCCCACAGGCGGTGGGTGATCATATCTTCCCTCTTCCCACAGAGATTGCCTCTCCTGTTCCTAGGAAGCCTCTCCCTGAATTCTGGTCCAGGGACTCCCATGGAAAGGGAAGGGGGTACTACCAGGACCTCTGATCAGTGGGGTTGGGGACAGTGCTCCCTGGCTTGGCACCTGAGAAAAGATCCAGAGAATCTGCCCCCACCAACCCTGGACATTTGGTCAGACACTGGCTGGAAACCTGCCTCTTTGTCCCTTGCCAGGCCTGGCCTCCAGGCCCAGGGTGGGAAGGGAGGCAGTAAGGGACTGGGGGTGGGTGAGTCTCAGAAAGCCCAAAGCCCAAAAGAGCAGTTCTGGGACAAACCAGAGTGGAGGGTGGTCAGGGATGCACACTACAACACCAGACTCAGGCACTCAGAACCCTTCCTCCCACCATGGACACATACATGCTCACTCATTGCTCATGCACACCCACACACACTGTGAATTTTGCAGGGAGAAGAGTTTCCCTGTTTCCTTCTTTCTCAAAACCCTTAAACCTGCTCATCAGTTGTGTTGGATACCTCTCCCTCTCCCTCTTATTTATCTATGTTCTTGTGTGTGCTGCTGTCCCTTTTTTTCTGGGGATTTTTTTTTCTTTGTTTTAGCTGTGTGAATAGATGACCAGAGTGGGACCTGCCATCCCCTCTAGCTGTTTCCACTTGGGACCTAGTTGTTTGTTTAAGGGTTTCTCTCCCCTATTCTATATGATGTATCATGAAGGCTCTATGGTTCTAGAGTGTGTGTGTGTGGAATAAGGTTAACTGTTACTTGGTTGAGCTGTAAGTGAGACTCATCAGCACAATCTCTGCTCTGTGAGCATGAAGTGTCCATATTTCAGCTCCTCTTAGAAAAAGGGGGAGCAGGGACTTGCAATAAAATTAATTACATATGTGCAGTTCTTAAATAAGTGTTGGGTGTACTTTGACATCTATAACACTAATTATCACCTGTGGAGTGATAGTGGGGTCAAGATTTAACATCAGCAACAATAATAAGCAATCATTAACAAGCAGGGTCTATTATGTCATCCACTGTGTTAATAATCAAGATATGAATGGGTAGTAATTACATAAACTATATAATTCTATCAGGGAGTGGAATTATAGTTACTTAATTGAAGAGAAAATGTGATTGTAGGGTGAGAGAGAGTTTGAAATATTTAAAAGTAAAAAAAAAGGAGATGCTAGAGATAGGTAGCTTATGAAGATGGAGGAGTAAAAGAATAACTAAAATAATAAAAGAAAGAAAGAGAGGTAGAGTGAACAGGAAAATGTGCTTTTTAGTAGGTGAAAAGAGTGATGAAAAGATAGCAAGAGAAACAAAACACAGTACAAAGCAAAGGATGAAAATGAAACAAACCCTTGTAAAATTTTGTCCCACCAAAGTCAAACCAAGATTAAATAATAAATTGGTACAAATGAGAACAATTAAATAAAAGAAAAAATATATGAATATATATGTGTACATATATTGCATGAATACAATTATATACACACACACATGTGCACAAATCTTCCACACAGGAAGATCTCACACACAGAGCCCCGGGCATATACACAGAATATTGCAAAGTGGAAAATAAGTTTTTAAAAAAGAAAAATTAAAATAGAAAATAAAAGTAAAAGTAAAAATTAAAATAAAATGGAATAATACATAAACTATTCTTAATTGGAAAAAGAAAACAAATTGCTTCCAACAAGGTGGTCAAATGTGTTAAGAATGGATATCTGCTGCTTATGCTGAGATGCCATTCTTTTGTGATTTATTCAGGGGGCTCTATAACACAAACCCAGAGCTGGGGGTTATTAAGTGTATGTCTTTGTCTTTCTTCACAAGATGCCTGACATTGTGGCCAGGAACCAATACTGATTGTAGTATTTCTCAACTTCATATTTCCTAGTGAAAGACCCTAAGCCCCCCTGTCCAAGGAAGAACTCACGTAATCACTGGCTGCAAAAGCAAGAGGCAGTTTATTGGTTACACAGGCACCTGCGGGTGCACAGCAAAACCTCAGCCGGAGCTTCAGTTATGTGGCACACCGGGCTTTTTGGGGTACAGGTTTTTATAGGGTAAAGGGGCAGGTTTTGCGCGCGCGGTAAGCAACAGGTTTCCTATTGGTTATTTTGAATCCAGCACGTACACAGCACATAGGTTACTTGAAGGGTAAGGTTATTATATCCCAAAAAAATCCACAATTATCACTTGGTATTCTTGGTATTTTTATGGTTCCTGTTTCCCGCTTATCAGTTCCTGATTGTTCAGGCACTCCCTGGGACCCGATGATCTATGCTTTCCCAACCGCCCTATTCTTTCTTAACCTAGTTATCAGTTTAACGACCTCCAGGTAGGCCGTGCAACCTTCCCAGGGGGGGGGGTTTGGTAGAGTGTCCTAGGTCATGGGTTTAAGACAAAGAGCTGGGGCCTTTCATTTCCCCCCTTTTTCTTTATCATGGATAGAATCTTATATCCATTTGTTCATTCCGCCTCGGTTATGGAGAGTATTCATCAGTCTGCTTAATCATTTGGTACTGTTGAGTAAGGACCATAGTCTGGATCGTGGAAAGTCGATCCTTCATAAACTGTACTAGTCTGTTCAAGATGCAGGGCCCGAAGGTGAAGATTAGTATTAAAATTATCAGAGGGCCAGCTATAGTAGATAGCAAGGTAGTCAACCAGGGAGACTTACTAAACCAATGTTCAAACCATCCTTGTTGTGTCTCAAGTTCTCTCTGCCGTTTGGCTAATCTTTCTGTTACCTTTTCCATGGTTTCTCTGACTACTCCTGTATGATCTGCATAAAAGCAACACTGTTCTTTTAGGGCTACACAGAGGCCTCCTTCTTGCAAGAACAATAGATCTAGTCCTCTTCTGTTCTGCAGCACAACCTCAGAGAGGGAAGTAAGAGATTTCTCCAGGGCTGTAATAGATTTTGCCATAGCAGTTAGGTCCTCATTCATGGCGGCTTGTAGATATAAGTATTGATTTCCCTGTATTATTGCAGCTGTTCCTGTACCGATTCCTGCAGCAATTCCCCCTACTCCTAGCAACAGAGCTATGGTCAGGCTAATGGGTTCCCGGGGGTACCTCTTTTGGCCTTCTAAGTGACTCAGAACATACTCTGATTGTAAATAGGATATCCTAGGCCACAGTTGAACTAATACACAGAAATCGGTTGTGACATTTAAAACGGCAGTGGACACACAAGGGGTTAGTCCAGTGTTGCATGCCCAGTAGGTCCCGCTAGGTCCCCAGATATATTGATGGCCATCCTGAGTTGGGAGGGTCTGATTACAAAGGGAGTAATGTGACCTAGGTACCTTGCCTATACATAGGCCTTGCCCACTGACTTCAGGGATTGTAAGTTTAGAGCTAGGTAGGGAGGAACACTTGCTATTAGGGGTACTACTATTCGTCCAGCCAGCTGTGGTGGCGATTCCCTCGTAATAAGGTGGGCTAGAGGCTAGACATAACCAACAGTCTAGGGTTTTGTCTGGACTGGTGGAATTGAGGGCTTGAAACACTCCTTGGACTAGGCGCAACAGCCGATCCCCAGTGCCCAGAGGAGGAGATTCAACAAAGGGGCTTCTGGGAAGGATGCTATCTGATGGTGTGGACGCAGGGCTAGTAGGTGGGGGTACGGTCTTGGAGGGTTCTTTCGATTCAGGGACTGAGGGTACCCGCTGGTCTCCAAGAACCAAATTGGGGCCTACTGGGGTTTTTGTTTCTTTTGCTTCTACCTGAATTCGGAATAGGAGCCCTGGATCGCCTTGCGGAGTGTGTAGGCGAACTCCCCATAAATATCCTTGGAGCCATGCTATTTGTTTTTTTCCTTCCTGGGTAAATCTGATAGTTACATTAGATTCACCTGGGGTTGTTTCTGAAAATTGCACGTAGTCACTTCTAGGTTTTCCCTTGAGCCAATACCCATTTGAACTAGTTTCACAACCCCATGAGGCACAATAGTAGGCTTCTGGCCCCCCACATTGGTAGGTTCTGGTGCACCCAGGGCAAAAATACCAAGATCGGAATCTGCAGGGTGGATAGGAGTCCCCTTTGGTTTTCTGAGTGTGTTCCCAAGATCCTTCAGCTAACTTACAAAGATCGAAAGTTAAGTCCGGCCACCAGGTGTTTAGGGCATGATGCCCTTGAGCCAGGACTAATTTCTTTCCAGTTTCAATATTGTGAATAGACCAAACTAGATTTCTGGATACATGCGGACTGCCATAGGGCATCACAGGAAACAAAGCTAAGATAATTAACAACGTGAAAGTCTTATCTTTAGCGGATTTTGGGTGCGTCGTAACCTCCATGTTGATTCCTGGGGTGTCGGGGCGGAGTCTTGTGGATGTGCCGCTTTCGCATGGGCTGCGTGGATCCAGGCTGCAAGGCCGTCTACCTTGATGGTGGTAGGGGTGGTCAGCAAGACGGTGTAAGGTCCTTTCCAGCGAGGTTCAAGGTTTTTGCTCTGATGTCTCCGGACCCAGACGGTGTCTCCTATCTTGAAGGAGTGTGGCACTGTTGGTTTCTCCAGCTGTTCCTTATAGGCTGCCGCTAGGGGCTTCCAGACTTCATTTTGGACTAACTGCAATGCACGCAAATGGGTCTGCAGGGTGGGGGTGAATAGAGCAGAAATCTCAGTTTCATAGAAACTGACAGCGGGTGGTGGGGCACCATACAGAATTTCAAAGGGGGTTAGTCCTTGAGGGCCAGGGGTGTTCCTGACCCTGTACAAAGCTAAAGGCAGGAGTTGCACCCAGTCTCTAGTGCCAGTTTCAAGTGTTAATTTGGTTAAAGTCTCCTTGATAGTTCTATTCATTCTTTCTACCTGCCCTGAGCTTTGGGGTCGGTAAGCACAATGTAATTTCCAATTAATCCCCAATGTACTGGCCACTAACTGACTTACCTGGGAGGTGAAGGCAGGCCCGTTATCTGAACCAATGGCCCCAGGTACACCATACCTTGGAAAGATTTCTTCCAGTAGCTTCTTTGCTATGACTTTAGCAGTCTCATGCCGAGTGGGATATGCTTCTACCCATCCTGAAAAAGTGTCTACAAAAACTAAAAGATACCTGTATCCATACATACCAGGCTTGATTTCTGTGAAGTCGACTTCCCAACTGGTTCCAGGCTTGTGCCCTCTGGCCCGGATTCCAATCCCAAATTTTATTTTACCTGCGTTAACCTGAGCACAAGCTTGACAATTTCTCACGACTTGCCTGATGATTGAGTCTCTGTGGGGCAGGTATAGATTTCCTTCTCCATGATCCAAGAGAGTTCTCATCTTTTTAGCTCCCAAATGAGTAAGTCGGTGCAAGGACCTTATTATTTCTTTGGTGTGTTTGATAGGCATTACAGTTTTTCCCTGGTATTCCCATGTGCCTTCAGCCGGGTTATAGGTGGCCTCTAGGTGTTGCACAATGTCCAAATCTGGGTCCTCATAGACCCAGTGTTCATCGAAGTCCTCAGGCGACTTCTTAACCTTTTGTGGCAATAGGGTGGTCACTAGGAGTTGTGGTCCTAGAGCCGCATTTCTTGCAGTTTCGTCTGCCAGCCTGTTCCCTTTTGCCTCCGGGTGATCCCCCTTCTGGTGACTGGGACAGTGTACTATGCTTAGTTTCTTTGGCAAGAACAAGGCTTTTAGTAAGGCTAAAATTTCAGTTTTATTTTTTATCTCCTTTCCATCTGAAGTTAGCAATCCTCGCCGTCGATAAATTTCTCCATGAATGTGGGCGGTGGCAAAGGCATACCTACTGTCTGTATACACATTGAGTTTCTTTCCTTCAGCTAGTTTTAATGCCTGTGTTAAGGCTATCAATTCTGCCCGCTGAGCTGAAGTTCCTCCCGGTAGTGCACTTGCCCAAATTACCTCTGACTCGGTGGTGATAGCTGCTCCCGCCCGTCGTTCCCCATCAAGTAGATAACTGCTTCCATCAGTGTACCATACCAGCTCTGCATCCTTCATAGGTTGATCTGTGAGATCTGGTCTGGTTCCTTGGGTTTCTGCAAGAATCTGCTGGCAGTTATGGGGGGTAGGTCCTCCTGGAAGGGGCAGGAGTGTTGCTGGGTTTAAGGTGACAACGGGGCCGAATTGGATTCGGTCCGTGTCCAGCAGCAGAGATTGGTAGTGGGTGAGCCGGGCATTAGAAATCCAGCGGTCGGGAGGTTGACGAATAATGGCCTCGATGGTATGGGGTGTTAGTAAAGTTAATGGCTGTCCCAGAGTCAATTTGGTGGCATCTTTAATTAGGATGGCGACTGCCGCCACCATCCGAAGGCAAGGGGGCCATCCTGATGCTACAGGATCCAATTTCTTGGACAAGTAGGCTATAGGACGCCTCCAAGGTCCTAATTTTTGGGTTAGGACTCCTTTAGCATAGCCTTGTTTCTCGTCTACAAACAGATCGAAGGGTCTGGTGACATCTGGCAGACCCAACGCAGGGGCAGACAGGAGGGCCAATTTAATTTGATCAAATGCCATCTGATGTTCCTCAGTCCAAGTAAATGGGTTGTTTTGTTTTGTCAGTGGGTACAAAGGGGCTGCAATTTCCGCGAACCCAGGAATCCATAATCTGCAAAATCCTGCAGTCCCTAGAAATTCCCGCAGCTGCTTGGGGTTCTTGGGGACTGGGATGCTTGAAATAGTCTCTTTTCTGGCTGGGGTCAGCCACCTTTGGCCATCACGTAGCTCATAGCCAAGGTAAGTAACTTTGGTTTGACAAATTTGTGCCTTTTTGGCTGATGCCCGGTACCCTAGTTGCCCTAGGGTTTGCAATAACGCTTTCGTTCCTTCCAGGCATTCCTCCTCAGAGGTAGCTGCCAATAAGATGTCATCCACATATTGGAGCATTATTAAGGAGGGGTGTCTTACCCGGAAGTCAGCCAAGTCCTGGTGTAAAGCCTCGTCAAAGAGTGTCGGGCTGTTCTTGAATCCCTGCGGTAGTCTGGTCCAGGTCAGCTGCCCAGAGAGCCCCTTCTCAGGATCCCTCCATTCAAATGCAAAGAGGGCCTGGCTTTGGGGGCTTAACCTTAGGCAGAAGAATGCATCCTTTAAATCCAATACTGTGTACCAGGTGTGAGTGGGAGGCAGGGTGCTCAGGAGGTTGTAGGGATTAGGCACCGTGGGGTGAATATCTTCTACCCTTTTATTTACTTCTCTTAAGTCCTGAACTGGCCGGTAATCTTTAGTCCCGGGCTTCTTAACTGGGAGTAAGGGGGTATTCCAGGGCGATCGACAAGGGGTTAGAATGCCTTGGTCTAAGAGCCGCTGGATGTGTGGCTTAATGCCCTGGTAAGCCTCCATTGACATGGGGTACTGCTTGATGTTAATAGGGGAGGCAGTAGTCTTAAGTGGAATCACTATAGGGGGCTGGCGTATTGCCATCCCCACTTCCCCGGTTTCTGCCCAAGCTTCTGGGTAAGTAGTAATCCAATAGTCCATGTTCCGATCGGGTTGTGGGGTGCTATCAAATAGTCGGTACTCATCTTCCAATTTAAAGGTTAGTATATGTAAAGGAGCCCCGTTTGGTCCGCTGACTGAGGCTTTCCCATTTTCAAAATGAATTTGGGCTTTCAATTTAGTTAGTAAGTCTCTTCCTAGTAGTGGGTATGGACAGTCAGGTACATGTAAGAATGAGTGGGAGACTTTACCTGAGGCAAGATGCACTTCTCTTTTGGTGGTCCATCGGTAAGATTTGCACCCAGTGGCTCCTTGGACCCATGTGGTCTTGCTGCTCAAGGACCCTGGAGCTTGGGTTAGTACCGAATGTTGGGCTCCGGTGTCTACTAGGAAAGTAATCGGTTGCTCCCCCACTCGAAGAGTTACCCGGGGCTCAGGGGGGAGCTCCTGGCCCTGACGCCCCTAATCTTCATCATCTAAAGCCAGCAATTGGGGGGCTCGGTTTGGGTACTTCCTTAAGTTGGGAAGCCTTTTTGGGTTCTTTGGACAGTCCTTAACCCAGTGTCCTTTTTCCTTGCAGTAGGCACATTGGTCATGCTCTACGAGGGGCCTGCTTCGCCCTTTTTCCTTTCCTAGCCTATTGTCCTTTAGTTCTGCCTGCGCGACCGTGGCCAGTATTTTGCTTAATTCTTTATTTCTTTTTCGATCTCTTTCCCTTTCCCTTCTATCTAATTCCTCTTTGTATCTCATCTCTCTTTCCTCTTGCACTTTCCTAATTCTTTCTTCCCTTTCTTCTGGAGTTTCCCTCTATTAAAAATCCTTTCTGCTTCCTTCAGTAGATCTGCCAAGGAATAGTCCTGCAGATTATCCAACCTTTGTAACTTGCTTCTTATATCTGGGGCTGATTGCCAGATAAATGCCATGGAGACGTTACCTTTCTGCTCCTCACTATCTGGATCGAAGGGAGTGAATCTTCGATAAGCCTCTTTCAACCTTTCTAGAAATGCGGTCGGGGTTTCTTCCGCCCGCTGGATAGTCTGTCTTACCTGGGCCAAATTAGTGGGCCGTCGCCCTGCTCCATGGAGACCCGCTATAAGCAACTGGCGATAGAGACGTAGGTGGTTCCTACCTTCATCAGTGCTATAGTCCCAATCTGGTCGGGTCAAAGGAAAGGCTTCATTGATCAGGTTTGGTAGTTGAGTGGGACGCCCATTATCCCCTGGAACATTTTTTCGAGCCTCCAGTAACACTTTTTGTTTCTCCTCAGAGGTGAGGAGAGTCTGGAGAAGTTGCTGACAATCATCCCAGGTTGGCTGGTGGGTCACTAGAACAGACTCAATCAGAGAAATCAAGGCAACTGGGTCACTAGAGAAAGGAGGGTTATGAGCCTTCCAATTATAAAGATCAGAGGCGGAGAATGGCCAATACTGGTATGGACTATTAGGGCCCCCGGTCTGGCGCAAGGGGAAGGCTTTTGAAGTTTTCCCCAGATTTGGGGGTTCTCGGCATCCCCGGAGTCGCCCCACCATGGGAGATGGGTCTGGAGGGGCACCGGCGACAGGTGATTCTTCCTCTTCTTCGGAGGAATCTGAATGGGGAGCTGGAAGAGGTTGGGGTGGATAGGGTGGGGGTTCCTCTGTCATCAGGTCCATCAGGGTGGATTCATCGGGTGGAAGGATCGTTCGCGACTTTGACCTGCTTGGGGCTGGGGGTTTAGACTTATGTAATATAGGGTACAACCTAGAACTTTGGGTAGATGGTGCCGGAATGGGAGCAAGGGGTGCAGATGGGAGAGGTGAGGGGCTTAGAGGAGAAGGGGGAGAGGGCTTAAGTGAGGAGAAAGGGGTGACCCATGGGGGTGGGTTAGAGACTAGATTTTCCCAAGTCACGATGTAGGGGACTTGATCTGGGTGTCCTCTGGGTCCTAGAATGAAAACTTGGGATTTGACCTGTGAAATAAGATCAAGGTTAAAGGTTCCTTCTTTGGGCCAACCAACATAGAAAGCTGGCCATTCAGAGGAGCAGAGTGCTATCCATTTTTTCTTTGTAATCTCGACCGACATGTTGTTGGCTCGGCTCCGGACATCCTGCCAATGGTCGAGAGTGAGACTTAGAGGGGTTACCATGGATTGCCCCATCTTTGCCTCAGGATGTAAAAGGAGGTAAAGAAAAGTACACAACAAGACAAAGACAAAACCACAAAAGACAATCGCTGCGCGCTTTCGACACAAGCCGAAAGTATCTAAGGGTGCCAACGAACTGGGGAGTTCTTGGCCAAATCTCAAAACGGTGTATCCTTCAGAGACACCTGAGGCCCCGAAAAATCGGGCGCCCGGGATCCCTGGGACGTCTCCCAGGGTGGCAGGGGAGAAGTCAGAGTTCGTCAACTCCTTCTCAGGCTGCCCAAAAATTACAAATGGAACACGCGTGCCCCTACAAAGTACTATCGCTGCGCTTCAAGACAGAAAGACAGAACAACTACACAAACCAAGACAGACAAGAACAAAAAATTTTTGTGCTGGCCAGCTTACCTCCCAGAGTACTTTCGGCCGTTCCTCGGGCAGGGGTCCGGGGTGATCTCGTCTGATCTCGGTGGGACCTCCAAATGAAAGACCCTAAGCCCCCCTGTCCAAGGAAGAACTCACGTAATCACTGGCTGCAAAAGCAAGAGGCAGTTTATTGGTTACACAGGCGCCTGCGGGTGCGCAGCAAAACCTCAGCCGGAGCTTCGGTTATGTGGCACACCGGGCTTTTTGGGGTACAGGTTTTTATAGGGTAAAGGGGCAGGTTTTGCGCGCGCGGTAAGCAACAGGTTTCCTATTGGTTATTTTGAATCCAGCACGTACACAGCACATAGGTTACTTGAAGGGTAAGGTTATTATATCCCAAAAAAATCCACAATTATCACTTGGTATTCTTGGTATTTTTATGGTTCCTGTTTCCCGCTTATCAGTTCCTGATTGTTCAGGCACTCCCTGGGACCCGATGATCTATGCTTTCCCAACCGCCCTATTCTTTCTTAACCTAGTTATCAGTTTAACGACCTCCAGGTAGGCCGTGCAACCTTCCCAGGGGGGGGTTTGGTAGAGTGTCCTAGGTCATGGGTTTAAGACAAAGAGCTGGGGCCTTTCACTAGTATAGGATGGGAGAAAATAGGAAGTGTGACTGCGACATTCCTGCAGTGGGGCTGGTAAAATTTTCCATAGCTGAAATTTGCTCTTGACTGAGTCCTTCAACTATGCTGGTGGGTATTTGAGATTTGTTTCCCAGTTTTCTGTTGCTGGAGAGAAGCCAATCTTTACTGAATGTCTGGGATTCGAATACCTACTGAAATTTTCACTCAGGGTGAGAAGTCCTGAAGCCGGAATTGGGGACAGGCAGTTAGTGTAGAAATAGGAAATCAGGTCAGATCAAGAAAATGGAGGCCATAAACTCATCTGCCTCTGGAAGTTGGAGACTGCCATGGGAGAATGGAATGTCACGGACATGCAGAACCCATTGATAACCAAATTTACCTGCCCTTTTCAGAGACTACAGGCAGGAAGGTGCTGATTAATGCCCCCTGGGCCCTTGTCTGTCTGAATCACTTTGACCCTCCCCCTGCCCCATCCGCTTTTCACTTTTTACATCTCACCTGCAAAACCAGGCCTAATCCCATAGGCAGGAAGGGAAGAGATAAGGAAGAAAGAATGGGAGAATAAAACCCATAAAAAGGACAAAATTTGCTCATCCCATGGATTCCACCTTTGGGTCCCCTTCTTCCACCCGGGGAGAAGTCTGCTTTTACTTCTCTTTAATAAAGCTGCATTTTCCACTCTACATTTGCCTCGGCATGCTTCTCCGGCATTATACTTCACACCTGAGGAAGAAGGACTCGTCACCGGTAAAGAGCGGTATCAGTCCCATCCTTAATAGGCTTCAGTCATCTCTATGACTGTGGATTACCCAGAATCTGATCTGGAGTATAGATGGAACTGCCTGATCTTCCCTGATGCTCATATGGGATTCCAGTCACAAATGTATCTCTTTCTCTTTGGTCTCTCCAGGCTGCATCACCCTGGACACAGTCCTCTCTGCACCTGTTTCAATGGTGTTGGTCCAGATATAGTCTGGGTCCCAAGTAGGTGACTGCTGACTCAGACTGACAACTTCCTCTGTGATTTCTCAATCTGCAGCCTCTACTCACTACCACACAGCCACTTAGAAATGGTTCCCAGCACTGCAACACTGATTTGGGTTGACTCTCTGTCCTTTGCCAATTGATTTTAATCACTTTTCACTCAAAAACTTTCTCCACCATCTCTTGGTTAGTTAAAGTCAGCCTCCCTCTCTATTTTCAAGGTTCCCCCAAGTCAATTTTATTTTCCAGGCTTTCCTTATTTCTGATACTACATTTAAAGGTTTGACTTTCTGTGACTGGTTATTTTGCTGCCCAATGCTAAAATTCAATGAATGCCCTTGTTCAACCACCTTGCTGAGGTACACTTTTTTCACTTTTCAATTTTGAGTTGAAGACCTGATAAGCCCAACTTCCTCTATCCTGCCATCTTTCAGTCCCTCCATGTCCCTATATGTATTTTTATTTGACTATTAATCTGCACTTATTTACTGTGAAAAAAGTGTGATGATCATTCATTGGTTCAGTATTTACTGAGCACCAGCTCTAAGCCAGGGACTTTTAAGACAGTCATTGGCCATTGGCCATTGGATGGTATTCCAGCAGTGTGAGATAGGTCCTTGAACCACTGCAATGTCTGGTGGAGAGCAGCAGGAGAGAGGTGATAACTTGGAAGAGGGAACAAAACAATATGGCACTTCCAGAGGGTACACACCAGTAATGCTGTGAAAAAATGTAAAGACTGAAAAAATTGGGGAAACACATGGGATCCCAGTCAAAAAAGAACATCATACACCATACATGGAATTTCAAGTTTATCTCAAAAGTTCTGTGAAGCCAGAAAATACTTAAAGTAAGCCTATGAGCTAACCATCAGATTCACCTTGTGAATTAGCAAACTAGTAACAGTTTTACAGGTGATAGAAGAAGTCAGTCTAGAATTTATGGAAGTATGCAGGCACCTTGAAAACATAAAAAAGGAGAAGCATGAGAGAAGGGCCTTAAGTTTTGGTGGGGTTTCCCAGGTGCCAGTATGTACAAGGCCACATAAAAAAGTTCCATGAGGAGACCTTCATAGATAACTTAGAAACCAGTGTGGACACAGATTCTGTGTCCTGAACTCTCCTGTGTTGTTGTGTGACATTCCCCTTGTTTATTTGTACAAGAGCCTCCTGGGTGTGCCACTTCTTGAACTGATTATTCCAGGTTCCTTGAAATAGACAGCATTCACAAGATCCAGATTACTGCCTGCATTCACTGAACTCTAAGCTTTAAGCAAATGGAAGAATTACAGAACCAGTGAGCTGGTTTCAGAGTCTGCTGAGAAGTGCTTTGGGGTGATGTGTGCATACTTGAAGGGACAGTATAGACAATTTCTGTCCCCTGTTGAAGGAGTATTTGTCCTTAATATAAAGAAATATTTCAGCACCACAAAAATAGCACAAAACAAAAACAAAGCAGAAAAAAAATCTTTAAAAGTTCTGACAAGGAATACACCATATTTGAATAAAACATATAAAGTGAATGCATAGCTATTAATAGGTGCAGAATGAATTCATAGCACAGGAGATACAAAAAAATGATTGGTGACTATAAGTTAAATAAAGAAACAAGGAACTGTTAAATAGTGCTTGAGCACTTGTACATTTAAATTTGTAAGTGTGAGGAAGACAAATATATTTATCCTGATTTGAATACTACAGAATTTGTATATGTATTAAATACTGTGTGACATCCCATAAAATATGTCATTTTTGTTTTTATCATCTGTGTCTCATTCTGGGCTGAATGAAGGCAAAATGTGCAAGAGTTGCAGATGTGGAATTTGAGAAAAAGAGCCCTTCTGTTCCAGGACTGCCAATGTGGCTCCCTGTAATGCTGACAACATTGCAAATGGGCCCCATCCAAAATAGTCATGTACATTGCCACAGAGTCCCTGATATATGTCCAGTGAAGCTGGGAACTGAATGTTTCATTGTAATTAGTTACAGTGGAATTTAAATAACTACAGGTGTGTAGAAGTTACCACAGTTGGATGGTTCAGGTTTGGATGGTGAACAATCCCTAAAAAGCTCAGAGATATAACATTTACCTAATATTAATCAGACCCTGTGTTCAATTCCCAGTACCACAAGGAATTTAAGCAATTTTGCTAATATATTCTATGAAATGGTAATTATTATGGTAAAAATTTGCATTCTGCCACATTATGTTGAAGATACACTGTATTAGTGTACGAATCTTTCTTTGAAAACGTATCATTATACACTTTAGTTTGGGGATTCTATTCTTATGATACATAGCTTTCTATTTCTCATTTAGTACAGCATAAAATCAATAATGCAACACACTGTTATAAACACAAGTTCCTTGATTTATTAACTGAGTGTCCTTAACATGACTTGCATTTCTCTGCCTCTTGCTGTCCCTTCCAAATGAGACTGCAGTAACTGCACATCAGAGTGTTCCTTTGATGTCCAAATGAATTAATTTCATTACTACTACTTTACCTAACATTAGTGAACTCTCAGGATAAGGGGTGACTCATGTATCATATCATTTAATTGAATATTCACATAATTCATGCTTTGCCATTTTCACTGCATTGGGTATGAAAAAAATTTTAATCTTTCCATCTAAGAATATAGTCTGCAAACAAAGTGGTCACTTACATATAGATAACTCACCAGAATTGGGAGAGACTTTTCCAACTATCAAACATATTGAAAATATGCTATTTAAGTTACTCTCATACAAAGAATTATTAATCAAACTAAAGAAATATCTAATGTATATTGTGGTTAGTATTGGATTCTTGGCACATTTAATTAATGAAAAATAATTAAGAAATATCTCTAATCACTGTATTTTATATACCAATATTATAATAAGATTTTTAATATTGATAAATTTCTTAAAATATTCAATAAAAAAGAAAAAAATTAATCAGCCAATATTATATGTTTTATGAATTTTATTTTTTAATATATAGAGGAGGGAAATGGTGGTCAGATATCATAAACCCATATGGAAGATCAATGGAGTAGAAAAAAATATGGAGAGGAATAGAGGGAATAGTGATAGGAAAGGGGAGGAAATACTAAATGGATTTGACACAATTATGGTATGTGCATGAATAAATATATCATAGTAAATTTCACTTTTATGTATATCTTTTAAGTTCCAAAAGAAATAAATAAATGAATTAGAGAAAAACTAGTGAACTACAGGAAGAGGTATAGGGAGAGGGAAAGCAGGGGACAGCACAGGCTGAAATGGAATAATTAAAATTCCATGTACATATAATTTTCTCAAAATGAACCCAAATATTATATATAACTAAAATGAAGGAATAAAAGATAGAGGATTGATTTGTAGATAGACAGATAGATAAATTACATGAGACCTGGACAGCAGTACCTACGTCAGTGTTGTCCTGAGAAGTAACAATATGGTGACTAGACGAGCACTGGTACATTGGTCTACTTTTTGTCATCATGACTAAAATACATGACAATAACAACTTATGGGAGGGAAAGTTTAGTTTGACTTGCAATTTCAAAGGTACTGGTCCATGGTGAGCTTACTCTATTGTTCTGGACCTGAGATGAGGCAGAACACCTTGGTAGAATGTCACGGCAGAGCGGGGAAAGGAGGTCTGACACATGTGGCTATCCTACACAGAGTGCACATGCATCTGGGCCTACATCAGGTCCTTTGTGGACCCCACATAATAACCAGGATGCATGTTATGGGTGGTAAAGAATTGGGAAATGTGAATGGATGTAACCAGGGTCCAGGTTGGTGGGCCTGGGCAGGGGCCTTTCGACTCCTCAAAATAGGACTCTAGGAAGAAGGATGATTAGACATGGTGTAGACTGAGTGACATGAACACTTCTGTTGATGTAGATTTCCATCTTGTTCAAGAACTGGAAATGATGAATTCCCCTAATAAAATTCATGAAAATAAAAATTAAAGATTTACAACACTAACCAATTATGGTGGTGCATGCTTATATAACCAGTGACTTGAGAGAATAAGCTCTCAAGTTTGAGGTCATCCTGCACAATTTAATTAGACCACCTCAAAAAAGGGGGTGCTTAGGTATATAGCTCAATGGTTATGTGCCCTTGGGTGCAATCCCCACTACTGAAAAAAAAATACCAAAAAGATTTTAAAGCATAACATCATAAGTATCTTTATGCAAATTTTCACCCAATATTTCTCTCAACTGACTGGTGGAAGAGGTGAGACAGGGTAGTCCCAACTCAGGTTATCACTGTTTCTCATGATACCATGTAGGACAGGTAGAAGATTTGGACACTGAAAAGTGGAGTTGGGAGCAGGAAGGAGGTGCCCCCATTTCTGTGCAGCAGCTTCAGCAAATGTGACATTTCTATTCTAATTCTGATGAACATGTTTTCTCTGCAGCCTCCATGAGTTCTGAGGTCTCAGTGACAGTGTGGAATTGTTTTTGTGCTGTGTGTAGAGAGGGGTGGAGGAGGAGGGATGTACCTGCAGAAGACACCAAGGTACTGCTGCAGTTTTGACCTAATCACTTCTTGACAGCTCTCTACTCAGCTGAGGACAAGAAAAAGCAAACACAGAAAAAATAAAGATTAAGATTAAGATATAGACAATACTAGAGAAAAGGCTGAAGAACAAGTAATGACTCTTAGAGTTGTCAGGGACCAAGAAGAAGTTCTCATTCTGAGAACATTCTGACCTTTACAATAAGCAGCAGCGCCCCTCCCCACTCCTGGCTGATAGTTCCTACAATATGGCGCCTATGGTGCCGTCCCTGCTTCTCTTCCGGGACTTCACCTTCCCACCGGCGTGTTCCTAGGGAACACGGCATGTTCCCTCACCTCTGTATGCCAGGTGTGAGGCGTGGAAAACAGGGCTCAGTATGAGAGGTGGTAACAGTGCAATGGCCAGTTAGTGAGCTTTATGATAAACAAAAACAAAAGTATTTTTAAAACTGTCTAAACTGCATACCTTTTCTCTTACACCTGCAGTCTGTGAAGATAACCATGAATCTGAGGAATGAGCATAAAGTATCCTGATGTCCCAAGCTCTTGCATCCTCACCCCTGATTTTTAGTTCAGACTGGCTGTAACTGAATACTGAGAAGACAGTATTTACTTGTTTGTGACTATCAAAATATACTGTTTTATAATCACAATTTGTATAGAGAGCACCACAACTTTATGCAAAAAGTGCTTCAATAAGTATCTGTCAAACCATTGTCTGGGCACTCTTAGATTGATGTCACTCTTGGTTTTAACCATCATGAGCAAGATTTAGTGCTTAAATACCTAATGCAATCCATATTAGATTTGTCTTTAATTTTCTGTCCTTCTCTCAACCTCTTTGCCCACAGTTTATAACAAGAGGCATATTCTCACTGCAGTGTTCAGTTACCAATATTTTGGAGGTGTCAGTTAGGGTTAAAATACTTGATGTCATAAACAAAGAACTGAGGAAGACACTTAGAGGTAACAGGCAAGTATGGAATTAATGAAGGTGAAGGTGCAGGCAGCACTCCTTAGTTTGGAGTAGAGTGGATTGACTGAAAGACAGGTTCAAGGTCCACAAATCTAGAAAGCCCAGAAATCAGTGTCTTATATGCCTAGGTCTAAAGCATTTATTCTCCTATATAGACTTGATTGCTCCCATTGATTACCTCCCATTGGTTATCTTGTAATACTTGATTAGAATAGTGTCTAAATTTTCCCCATTGGTTAATTTAGAAAACCTAATTAGAATACTGTCCACTTCATCCCCATTGGTTGCTTGAGAGTGCCATACCTGAGGTGGGAATTGCCATGGTGGTAAGTCTTTAGTGGTGGGAGTTGTCATGGCAGTGAGACTTTCAGAGATTCCATCTTCTCCTCCACTGGCATTTTTCTTGTAACCTGTCTCCGCCATCTTGGTGTACCTAAACTTCTACCTAACAGTATCAACATTGTGAAAATCTGCCATTCTCAAATAATTATCATTAATCTTTGGAGAATTTTTTTCTTTCTTCTTTAGATCAACATTCCCTATTGAATATCCCATCCAGTCCTATCCCTTCTCAGTTCCTCCACTTGCTTTTGAACATTTTTGTATTCTGACCAAAGAAAAGATGTCAAATACATGTGCTAGTTGGGGTGCACAGTTGGGAGTCCAGGTCCTTGATTACTGACAATGAAAGTGAAAATATCATTCTGTGGGTTTGAATAGAATGGGCTGAGCAAGAGAAGCTCAAGTCTCCACAGTCGGCAAATTTGTCTTATGTGCTGACTGTGAGGCATTCCCTTCCCTACACAGATCTGATTGGGGTCACTGCATTTGCTCCCATTGGTTTTCTAGTAACACATGGTTAGAATAATGTCCAAAATTCTCTCATTGGTTATTTTAAAATGCAAAATTAGAATACTGCCCACTTTGTCCTCATTGGTCATTTTATAATGCCAAACCTGAGGCATGAATTGCCATGGCAATAAGTTCTTAGTGGCAGGAGTTGTTCACTGCAGTGGAACTTCTGGTAAATAAGGATGAGATGACTCATCTCCCTGTCTCGTCTTCCAGCGACATTGTACTCGTAACCTACCTTGCCATCATGGAGTACATGAGCTTCTAACACCTACGAGCTAGGAAGAAAAACAAAGTGATTTCCATTGTTTCTTTTTCCATTTAAAAATGGAACATTCATCTTACTCTGAGCTCCATGAATTTACCCCAACCAACCCCCCCAGCAGAGTTTATTCTATTTTACCAAGACCTTTGACCCCAAAGGACCAAAAAAAAAAAAAAAAGTACACTGGGGGCCCCTGGACCACCATCCAATACTTTGGGATCCTGAGATTGGCTGGGTTTTACTCAGACACTGCTGGAATTTCACAAAAGCACCCTCCCAACTGGACTGTCCTGGGTTCAGCAGTCACAACAAGGGCCTCTCTTTTGATCCCCAAAGTCCCAGTGATTTCCAGGGAGGCAAGATAGGCATGCACACTATGCTGGGGCAGTGGCTCTACCCGGTGGTGTCAACAGGGGGCACTGCCAGTACGGGTCTGAGTGGCGCTGGGTGGGTGGTGATGGCTCCTTCTGTGACTTCAGCGCTGCTTGAGTGGATGCAGGCTTGCCGCGTTCACGTGGACAGAGCGATTTTGTTGGGTTTCAGGGTGAGAGGTCTGCTGTAGGGCAGCTGAACTTGCACCAAAGAGCTTTTCCTGGACAGGATCGAGAAGGTACTGTGCACTTCAGGCCACCCTTGCTCTCTGTGATCTTTCGCTCTCAGGCCATACTGTGGTTGAGCTTGTCACTGTCCCCAGACCTTATGGACAAGAAGAACTGAGTGGGCTAGGGCATGCTAAAACTCTATTTTTCTGGATCTACATTGAGCCTGATGAATGAAAGCTACACCGAAGCTTTTACAGGGGAGAAACTCGGAAATGTGGGTTATACTGTGTTGCAGCCATTTCTTATCAAGTGAACTTGTGAAAGCACAGTAATGATAATTATAAGCTCATGGACCACAAATGACAGACACAGGAGATGGGAGTCAAACCTCGGATCAGCAAGCTTTCTTTATTTTTAAGTAAAGTCAATCAATCAGGCACAGGAGGGCCCATTTTCTGGGTATGGAGATGACCTGCAGGTTGCAGAAGAAATCTGGGTTTTATAGTTTTGGAGATTTTGGATGTGAAGATTGCACAGTCGAGGAATTAATTTTGCTGGTTAAACTTTTAACTTAGGAAGGTAGTTGTAAAAAGGTTAAAATTTATTGTTATCTGGGGAGATAGGAGTTCAGATCCTGAGGGAAGAGTACTCAAATCTTGCCCATTGTTTTTCTTTCTCTGAGATCCATTGTTTCCCAGAGTTTTGATAATTTTCTTTGCCTCCATTTTGGACTATTTTGCACTGGGGGAAGGTCAAAGTGCAGAGCACTGCATTCAGTATCTGCCCCTTTCCTTCAGGGTGCATTGTTATTAAGAAAAGATTTACTGGGAGGTTAGTGCGTGACTAGTTTTCCGTTGCTTCTACAAGGTGCAAGTCTCTGTGATTTTCTTTGGGAGCTATCTTGTAGAAGTATGATTTTTTTCATCACACTTTGTTGAGAAAACGACAAGATGGTACTCAGAAATTAGGACAAACCAAAGTTTATTTTACGCCAGACGTCCCAGAGAAGATTAGCACTCCAAAACTCTAAGCCCTGATCCACAGGTTCTCACAAAAATTTAATGTTACTTGATGTCATCTTAGACCCATTCTATCATTGGAGCTTTTTCTTCTTCGTTTTTTAAAAAAAAATTCCTAATCTATGTGACTGAAGGCCTCCTGCAGTGTCTCTAACATAAAGTTTGCTCACAGAAGACAAAAGAAGAAACAGCTCCTCTCACAGACATCTATTACATTTCAGGAGGAACTAGTTAGATTCTTAAGACAGTTATTTATTGGTCATTTCAACTTTCTGGAGAAAGGCTAAGAGAGGGGAGGGAAATTGACCCCTTCCCCAGGCACTGGACTCCAACCATAACGTTTTTGAAATTTTATTTCACAGCCAGGTCTTGGTTTGCCATCACTCCTTAACTCACAAAAGATGAAGAAAATGTTACCTGCATATTATGGGTGAAAAAATGGAAGTACTGAGAAACTGAGCAATTTTCTGATGGTATTGCAATTAGTTCGTATGCATGTTTGTGCTTGTTTTTGGTACCAGTGATTGAACTCTGAGGTGCTTAACAACAAAGCCACATCCCCAGCCCTTTTTTATATTCTACATAGACACCAGGTCTTGTTGAGTTTCTTAAGTCTTCATTAAGTTGATGAGGCTGGCTATGAACTTTCCATCCTGCCTTAGCCTCTCAAGCTGCTGGGATTACAGGCTTGTGTCACCATGCCTGGCAGCCTTGCAATTAATTAGCAGAAAATCAAGGATGAAACTCAGGGCTTATGCAAGTCATGGGCCCCTTTATAGGATGAAAGCACCATGTGAGATTTGCTTTCCAGGTCTTTCAGTGGGTCTTGTCCTTCTTTTTTCCTCTTTGACTTATTTTGCTGTGATGAAACTTTTTGCTTAAATTATCATTTTTGTAAGTGTTCATCATTTTTTTCTAACTTCCAGGACATAGCAAAGATGAACTTAATGAAATCAACCCATCTGAAACCATGGAAAATTTCTTCACTAAAGAGAGTGAAGAATGGTTCTCTTTGCCATTGCCAATTCCCATTGTAAGTGTGATTGCATTGATATTTATATTAAAAGTAACATATAGAGGGAGACAGTTCTCTTTATTGTTGTTAATGAAGTAGAGATAATTTCTAGTCATAACAATTTGCTTTAGGTAACATACCAATTGCTATTATTGAAAGATATGTACAATCCCAGCACTGCAAAAAAAAAAAAAAAAAGAAAAAGAAAAAGAAAGATATGTAGTTCAGTGTTTCTCCATGGTTCCACGGTGAAGTTGTTGTGCCCAGCAGCTCGAGACCCCACAAAGACCACCAGAGACCACGATCAATGCAAGTGACACAGAGTCATTTATTAGCAAGCTCAAGCCTGGTCCTCCACGCACTTCATAACGGGTGACGCTAAGAGGCCCCGAGCCCTTGTTTAGCAGGGTTTTTATAATGAAAGCCAAGCAGTTTTACAGTGTTCTTTTTCATTGGTTAACATATAAAATTTTAAAGCATGTTAGTTTAAGTTCTGGATCTCCCTGACCTCCGAGAGGAGGGTCGTCATTATCTTTAAGTTTGCTTTTTGGGTCAGCCACTGGCCTTTACAGATAAGATAAGAGACGAGACATAAATTCTTTGCGACTTTTATGAGGGGTTGAGGGCAGTTTGGGAACAGCCTTGTATTTACACAGGTGCGAGCTTTTTCTATCTTCTCAAAGTACAATTTTTAAACAATTTCAAACTGTTCTAGAATAATATTCATATAAAATACATTAGAAATGAACACATACAAAAATGAGATGAAAACATTCAAGATACAAATATTGCAAATCATGTTGGTTTGTAGAGCATTCATTGTAAGATGCTGTGCATGATTCTAAAGGTTGAGTCTGAATATCTTTACTGAACTTTTTATGGCCCAGGCCTGGTCTATAGCAGCCACACCTGCAGTCAACATGTGGAAGGTCTTCCCTCCAGAATGTGGAGACCCACCCATAGGGTGTCTGGCCAGACATTAACAGGGCAGTTGTTCCCCTCAAGGGGACTGCCTGAGAGATTTTCAATGATAAATAACTCTTCCCCAACACTAAAAAATCAAATGAGTTTTCATTTATATTAGGTTATCTATCAATATTTGCCCTGTTGTGAATTAAAACTGAGAATTTAAGAAACACTACATTCACATAAAACACTGTGTACATATTACATGTTAACATACATAGTATTTTTAGTAAAATATGTATTGATCACCAAAGAAATCAGTTGAAAGAATGGTATTGCTGTAAAGTTCTGTGAATCTTGAAATTAGAATACAACTGGATTCCCCTCTTTCTATATTTTAATTTCATTTTTTGCCATGTAATCTGTGGGAAATTTAACTATACACTCTTGGGAGAACCAGAATGAAAACAAGAAATAACATTTGGCTATTACAATAAAATAGCTTTGAACTTGTGATACTCTAGAAGAAACTCTGGTGTTCCAGGATCTGCCTTGACAAATGCTGCTCTGTATTATTACATTTTAACATACTCTATTGCTCACAGTGACTTGTTTGTATATACATATCTTTTGATATTTATAAATGTTTGTTTTGTGGTTGGGGTTATGGCTCAGTTGGTAGAGTTCTTGCCTCACAAGCACAAAGCCCTGGGTTCAACCCCCAGCACCGCAAAAAGAAAAAAAGAAAAGAAATGTTTGTTTTGTTCTTGTGGTTATCTTCCTATTCAAGTCTTAATTTCTTGGCCCCATTTTTCTGAATTTAAACTTTTAATATATGACTTGTTGGATTTTTCCATATACTTTATTGTGGTATAATTAATTTATAAAACTTGCATGCATTTAGTTTGTGTCCTAAGGAATCTTCAGCACTTCCAGGATAATAAATATATCCATTTCCCCCACAAGTTTCTTGTTTTCCCTTTATTATTTCCTTTTTTCCAAGAAACTGCTGCTGTGCCTTCTCTCACTATAAAATTTTAATACATTATATAATCATACATTTTTTGTGTTCTTGTCTATCTTCTATTATATTATGACTTTTATATCTTGTGTGTATTGTTTTCTTCCTTTTTGGTACTGATTTTTTTGTGTGTATATTCTAATTTGTTTATCCATTCATTTATTCACCTTTGCAATACATGCAGAATATACACGCAGAACTGTACTTGAATTTCTCTTGGTTGATGCCCAGGAGCGGAATATGTTGACTTTGATGAAGGTGTACACTTTAAGAATCTGCCAAACTCTTTCCAAAGAGATAAACATATTACATTCTCAACAGCGTGTACAAAGTTAGAACTCTTCCAAGTTTTCACCAGTTCATGTGCATGGTCAGTCCTTTCATTTATTGTTAATGTCTTTTTCTTGTACTGGGAATTGAGCTCAGGGCCTTAAGCATGCTAGATAAGTGTTGTACCTCTGAGGTACATCCAGTTATTTTATTTAGTACTTCGTATTTATATAAGAAGTCAGCCAAAACTAACGTCATGATGATTTTTATATCTTGTTTCAGAAGATTTTACGTTTTTAACATTTACATTTAGATATATGATCATTTCCCCTTAATTGCTTATAGTGTTTAAGGCAGAGCTTGAAATCATTATTTATTTATTTATTTATTTTTACATATAGTCACAAAGTTTTCCTACACCATTTGTGGAAAACATTCTCCTTTTCCCACTGACATGGCATGTTTGTCAATGCTTGCTTGACCACTTAGGTGTGAGTTTGCTTGTGTTCTCTATCTTCACTTTGTCTCATTTTCCTTACACACTGTGATGTTTGCTGACCTCTGCAATAAGCTTGGAAGTGGGTAGTGCTGTTCCTCCAACTTCTTTCTACTGGTTTGACTGTTCTATACTCTTCACTCTTTTACTCTATTTTAGATTCATTGGCCAACATAAAAAGTTCATGAAGATATTCCAGTTTTGTGGGTGCTTATCAATCTAGCTGTGGCATATTTATATTGGAATATTTGGGAGCTGTTTCCAATTCCTTGGGATGGATGCCAAAGTGAGCCATGGTGGGGACCCATGTGTAGTTGTTTAAAAAAGTGTCAAAGTATTTTTAAAGGTGCTGTATAATTTTACATTCCCACCAACATATGTAAAGTGATCCAGTTTCTCTACCTTTTCACCAGAATTTGGCTTGTTTTTTTTTAATTCTGATGGATATGGATTAGTTTCTCACTGAGGTTTTATTTCTATGTTTGAAGTGGCTAAAGAAAATTTTTCATGTCTTTACTTTCCCTCCTTTCTTGAATGAATACAGTTGATCTTCCTGTAGATCTTGTATTCCATATTACATTAAAGTGATTTCTTCCTTGTACAATCTTTTTAGTAGAATATTCTACATAGACAGTTGGGTTGATTCTGGACATAGCTTTCTTTTCCTTCAGAGTCTGGTTTTATTGACTTTTTTTTATTAAACTTGATAAAATTTCCAGAACTGTCCTTTTATTTTTAGTGTGATGAGTTTTCATTATGAGTTTCATCAAATTGTGTCCAATGCTTTGTTTTGCATCGAATAGAAAGTTATTGATTTAAAAAGACTGATCCATCTTAACATTCCTTGGAAAATTCTCACTTATTCAAGATGTACTTTCCATATTTTATATTGCCAAGATCAAAATTTTTAGAGGTTTTGCACATGTCTTCTTGAGGTATGTTGGTCTATAGTTAAGAAAACCTGGGCACATTGGTACACATCTGTAATCTCACGTACCCTGGAGGATAAGAACAGGAGGATTGAAAGTTTAAGGCCAAATGTGGCAATTTAGTGAGAACTTCTCTCAAATTAAAAACTGCTAGGAATAAAGCTAAATGGTACAGCACTTGCCTACCATGTGTCATGCACTGGGCTTAATTTGCACTCTAATAAAAAAATACTTTAAAAAGTAAACCCACTTGAGCCTAGACTTAATGGAAATATTTCAGTGAATTAAAAAATTTTAATAGATACAGGGCTGTTCAGGTTATCTCTTTCTCATGTAAGATTTTATATTTCTAGTCTTTTAGGAAATGTGTCTATTTTGTCAATGTCATTGACTTTGTAGGCCTAAAGTTGTTTGTTATCTTTTTTTTATTTCTGTATTCTAAACATTCATAGAATCTCTATTGATATTACAGTTGAACTTTCTAAATGTATTCTCTTGTGATCAGAGCATATAGTTTGTATAATTAGAATCCTTTTAATTTTATTGAGAGTTTTGTGGATTAGACTAAGGTTTTGTCATGAAAGTATTCTTCCTTATACCCTGAAAACCAGTAAATTTTGTCATGTTGTTTTGGTGGAATGATCCATAAATTAAATTAGGTCAAGTTTGTAAATTTTAAAATCTGTATCCTTGCAAATTTTCTGTTTACTTTTTAATTGAGTGGATTGTTGACATCTCAAACACTAATTGTTTTATTTTTCCTCTTTTTCCTTTTTTTGGCACTGGGGATTGAACTGAACCACATTTCCAGCCCAATTTTGCATTTTATTTAGAGACAGGATTTCACTGAGTTGCTTAGCACCTTGCCATTGCTGAGACTGGCTTTGAATCATGATCCCGCTGCCTCAGTCTCCCAAGCTACTGTTATTATAGGTTTCCTCTTTATTTTTATTATTTTTTTCTTCATGTATTTGGCAGTCTTTAGGAGTGCAATGTTTAAGATCATTTTGTTCTTTTATGGATTGACCCCTTTCTTAAATAACTTTCTTTATTCCTGATATGATGGCATCTACCTATAAGTCTATTTTGACCCATAAAAACAGTTTCAAGAGCAGCATCCCTAGTAATATGACTAAGTGACATTATCATATACCTCCTGACCTAATACAAGGGTAGGTACCTATTGCATAGTCACTTAGTGCATGGGACAGCTCTGACCTTGAGCATATTCTCTGTAGGGATGGTTTCAGCACCCTCATATGTTCACATCCTACCTTCCAGATCACTCTTCCAGTGGTGTTGTTTCCCAGCTTATAGATGATGAGATATTCAGGTGAGACATTCCTTGCCCAGTGGAGGACCCCTGATGGAGATCCTGGAGTCTGACTTCATAGCTCTGTCAGTCACTTTGGCCTACTCACAGTGCTCTTCCTGAAGTGGTGAACTATGGGTTCATGATGTTTTTCCTTGGTTGAAGTAAATAATTTTTTCAGAAGATAAGGTCTCAGAGTCCTGCCTTAATGTTCACTTTTCTTCTCTGCTGAAAGTCTCATTTGGGCTCATCTTGGTCATCAGGGAGGAGCAGAAGCCAATTAATTGACTCAAGTGCTGTTTGACTGACATTTCCATTTGACCTTTGCCAGCCAACTGTGCTCTTTCCCATAGACATCATCTGCATTGTACTTGGAATTTTCCCATGTTTACTGGATAAGGGACTATTTCTGTGGAGTGACTGAGTTGTCCTTCTTCCAATCAAGCCAGAAACAATCCTTTTGTGACTTCTCTGTCACCATAGGTTTACACAGGGATTTATATTATTGCCAGCACTTAGAATATCAGTGTTCATGATTCACAGCACCTTTCACTTGTGTGCACTGAGTGGGATGTCCCCATGCATACACAAAGGACTAAGCTCCAGTGGGATCTGTCTCCATCCAAGGTCACTCATCTAGGAAGAACAGGACCAGAGTAGGACCCAGGCATTCTGAGTCCACATTCATTACTTGGACCATGCTCACTCCTGCTTTATTTGGGATCATAGAATAATCAACCTTCCCAGGATGCCCTGCACCAATCCTTCTGTAGGACTGCTGTGTCCTGTGCTGCTTCTAAGTTTATTTTATTTTTTATCAAGAAAACTCTTAAACATTCATGAAAGCATGATGAGATACATTTCCATGTACAGTAGTGTTCAGTACTTCTGGATTGTGTGTTTAAACATTTAAACATGTAATACTAAAGCATAAGAATGCTTCATTTTTGCATTTTACTTACTATTGTACCTTTCTGTTTAATAGTTTGCTTGAATCAAAATTCAGATAAATGCCACACACTGTCATTTGTTGAGCAGTATGTTTGTTTATCCATCTCTTTTCCCTTCTTGTTTTTTATTTTGGTTCAAGGAATTGACCCTAGAGGTGCCTAACCACTGAGCCACATCTGCAGCACATTTTATTGTTTGAGACAGGGACTTGCTAATTTGCTCAGGGCCTGATTAAGTTTCTAAGGCTCATTTTGTTTTTTTTTCTCTTGGCTTTGGTTTTGGTTTTTGAAAATGATGTATTCATATTAATATTTTAAAGGGCAAAAACTGGGTGTTGTCAGTCTCACTATTCTAAAACTAGTAATCCTGTGCTGAACTCCTCCTGGAGGTAAGTCTTAAGTGGTGGGAACAGAAATTTTCTTGTGGTAATAACATTAATAGATCACTTTTGTTGGCAACAGCTGGTACTAGGGTGTGCATAAACAACAATTTGCCTTGGACACAAAATTCTTGGGGCTAAGGCTAATGTTGAAATTGCAATTAATAAAAAAAATGCCACCTTTCTGCATCAGCATCCTAAATTGTGTTGCTGAGATTACATGTGAGTTTTTAAATTTATTTTTTGTATAATTTACAACATACATGTGGTTTTGAGATGTATATTCATATTATATATATATATATATATATATATATATATATGTATATAATCTTCTGAAATACTTCCTTCTGGAAAAATCTCTTTTTTGGTAGCAGATCCTGAGTCATTAGTTCCACTGGGAAATGTTTCCACCCCCTACTCTATCCCAGACCACATGTCTTTTAAGAAATCTTTATGAAATATGGACTTTTTTATTCATGCAGGCTTGGTTACTGAGAAGCCAAGGACTTTTTTGTCTGGTGTGTAGTTTGATGGGGTTTTCAAACTTGATGGTCACCAATGGAGCTGAGAGTGTCTTCAAAGATTTGTGCTTTCTTTTCTCAGGTCTGTATTGGGAACAGAGGTCTGTAAGTATGTTTACTCTCTTTACAAAGAATGAGGTTGTTGATTGACCATTTGGTGAAAGAAAAAATAGCACTGAAGTAGAACAAGACTTTGAAGGAGTTATTTCAAGGAAACCTGAAGATACATTTAGCATTTGACAGTAAGTTGTTTGTTTGTGTGTGTGTGTGTGTGTGTGTGTGTGTGTGTGCATCTGAGTCTGAGAGAGAGAAGCAAACCAACATTTTAATATACCCAAATATTAAGACATGAGACTTAAATAATATGGCTTTGAGTTATGCATTTTACAAAATCAGATTAAAATGGCCACAAAAGTCTTCCAGGCTGAAGATGAATCTTCTTGAAACGAATTGTGCTTTTGGCTTTGTTGATTTCAGGGGAAATAAGGAGAGTGGAGTTCAGCCTTCATATGAGGGCACAGTCATAGACACCATAAAAAGCAGAATATTTGGTATTCTGGGTAAACATTTGGTGGCAGACCAGCCCACCTTTCTTCCCAGAACCTTTCTCCTTTGATTACCTTTCTGCCCATCTAGCCAACCTGCCATCCTTGATGAGCATGTGGCTCTCTTGAGCCTACATTCTTCTAAGTTGTCTTTGCCTGTCCAGATCTGTCATGGGGTCCTCAGTGATTTTTCTCATGAGTCTGTCAGTTCTGGTCCCAGACCCTCCCTCTTCATTCTATACTCATCTGCATTCCGCTGTCACCTCTAGTCACTTTCATCTTTGGAAACCTTTTGTTTTGGATGATACTGGCCATAGTATTTGGGCTGTGAGTTCAGGGGTCCCTAAGCTCTACCGTGAGCCCCACCACTTGGAAGTTGTATAAGCTCATTTCCTTTCCTTGAAATGTTTTTATCAGTAAGAGGAAATAGGTGATGATGGGACCTGCCTTGTGGAAGTTCTGAGTTGTCAGCCTGCAGTGTGGGAATGTGTAGTGTGTGCGGAAGCATGACAACACTGCTTTCTGCTGTAGCCATGACAGCTAAGACCACTATTGTTTATTGAGAACCCAGCATTCCAGCATTGGTGGGAACAGGTCACAGGCCTTGGGTTTATTAAGGGTTTGACATGTGAAAAGATGGAGCAATATGACCAGTGACCACCTGTAAAAAGCTTATTGTGCACTGAAACCTGGTGGGTAGCGTCCACTAGCATTTACAGGAACACCACATGAGGGGCTAAGGGGCAAGATGAAGGCCAGAGAGAAAGGCAGAATCTTACCCACATACAATAACCTCAGATAGAAGGGTCTCATTCTACCTACCATGTATTATAAGTTTTTTCTTACCAGTTGGTCACAAAATGCCATTTTTTATTTGTTATTTTTATCATTCAATGGGGAAAATGCCACTATTCACAAAGATCAATAGCTTTAATAGGTGTATTTCTTGGGGACAGATGTGGAATTACAATGAGTACCAAAGCGAATACTGTTAGTGCCTATCATGATATAAGGACTTTTGAAAGAAAAAACATTCACTTCTTTTCAAAGCTTTTCAATTTTTTAATGTATTATTTTAGATGTAGATAGACACAATACCTTTATTTATCTGGTTCTGAGAATTAAACCCAGTGCTTCACACATGCTAGGAAAGCTCTTTACCACTGAGCCACAACCCAGCCCTGAAATGTTCACTTTTATTTGAAGGGAGTGCATTTTCTTCTTCACACCAAATCCCCATCTGCCTTGAAACCCTGATCAAGAAATCAGACCTGACATGCAACTTGTCCAAGCACGAAGGCTGTTAGGAATGGTAGTCACATAGCACTACTAAACTCAGTCCAATGTCAAAGAACTAGTTAGACTGTTTTAGATTGTTGGAATATTCTGATTGAAAAACTTTCTTTACACTAATTAATCTAGAATTTACCACCCAACAACTTCTATCCACTTGTCTCATCTCTACTCTCTGAAGGAAGGATCAATCAATTCCTTTCTTCATTACAATTTGGGAAATACTTATATCTGTAGGTGGAGAAAAAGTTGAAGTACATGTCAAGAGCTGACATAATCTATCATTAAATGTCAAGTGGAAGCAGTGCCTTCTCACCAATCCTATGAAACACAACCTTTCCTTACGTTTACAGTGCACCAATCAGAACACTGCCTATTCATTACAAAGGGGGAAAAGGCAATTTTACCAGTTGTTACATGATCACTGTCAGACACATCAGAAACTCAACATCTTTATACATGCTCCTGAAAACATTAAACAACACATTGTCACTTCAGTACTCATTCTTCATGATACCATGAATTACATAATGCAAACTCCAAAAATGTAATATTATCTGATGTAAGAAAATTGGTGCCAGCACAAAACCTTAGGCATAACAGGAAACAAATATACTAGAAGTAATGCTATTATATACTCAAGAGTACACTAGATAGATTTTCCACATAATCATGTAACTATAAAAATAATTGGATGTAAAAGATATAAGAACATGAAAAATTTAAAAGGAACAGATACATTTCATATTTGATAATGTAGTTAAAATTAAAAGTCACTATTAACTTAAGATTTCTTCTTTTTATGTGGTAGGAAGACATGGGGAATGGAAAGATAGTAGAATGAAACAGAGTATTACGCTAGGTATATGTACAATTACATGAATTATGTGAATCTACATTGTAAACAACCATAGAAACGAAAGTTGTACCCATTTGTACATGTTGAATCAAAATGAAGTCTGTAAAACTTTTTTTAAAAATTTAAAAATAAGAAAAGATTTCTTCCATTTTTTACCAGAAAAATATTTTTCTTTTGCCTGCAGCTTCTCACAACAATAAGCACATATTTCTACCAAAGCTCCCCTGGAAACCTATAAATTTCTAAGTTATACATAAAATAATTAATGAATGTATTTCTACTATCAATTACTGAAATAATGAGTTAATTTATTTCCTCTTCAGTCTGTACCTAAAGTAATTATATAATTTGTTGATAGCATAGATGGATATATGCCACCATAGTAGCATAGAAGCAGCAGTGTTCTTTATTTTTTTCTCCCCCCCAACACTCTGACCCCTCTTTTCCCTCTACACAGTCCCTCCTTCCTCCATTCTTGCCCCCCGCCACCCCCATTATGTGTCATTATCCGCTTATCAGTGAGATCATTCCTCTTTTGGATTTTTGAGATTGGCTTATCTCACTTAGCATGATATTCCCCAATTTTATCCATTTGCCTGCAAATGCCATAATTTTATTATTCTTTATAGCTGAGTAATATTCCAATGTGTGTGTGTGTATATATATATATATATATATATATATATATATATATATACAGTTTCTTTATCCATTCATCAATTGAAGGACATCTAGGTTGGTTCAACAGTCTGGCTATTGTGAATTGAGCAGCTATGAACATTGTTGTGGCTGTATCTCTATAGTATGCTGATTTTAAGTTCTTTGGGTATAGGGCAAGGAGTGGGATAGCTGGGTCAAATGGTGGGTCCATTCCAAGTTTTCTAAGAAATCTCCACACTGCTTTCCAAAGTGGCTGCACTAATTTGCAGCCCCACCAGCAATGTATGAGTGTAACTTTTTTTTTATTGTAAACAAATGGGATACATGTTGTTTCTCTGTTTTTACATGGAGTAAAGGCATACCATTTGTGTAATCATAAATTTACATAGGGTAATGTTGGTTGATTCATTGTTATTTTTTCCCTTCCCCCCACCATTCCCCCCCACTTTTCCCTCTATACAGTTCTTCCTTCCCCCATTCTTGCCCCCCTCCATAACCCTAACTCTAACCCTAAAACTAACCCCTCCCACACCCCATTATGTGTTTGATTTTCTTCTGTATTTCTGTGGTGACCATGGTGCTATTTCCTTTATTATCTGAAATTTTAGAACTTTTAGAAACATAGATAATTCGCACCATAGATGCTACTAAGTTCATAGAAATTTCAGGTTATAGAGGCACCTAGCACATAGGATTTACTCAAGTTTTATAGACTAGGCCAGTCAAAGTAATTAATGAATCTTTTTTTTTTTTTGGGGGTGCTGGGGATCGAACCCAGGGCCTTGTGCTTGCAAGGCAAGCACTCTACCAACTGAGCTATCTCCCCAGCCCCTTAATGAATCTTTTAAGCAAACAAATTTATAAATGCTTATACAGATCAGATAGACTACATAAGTCATAGAGGCTACAAAGTTCTTAAAATCTATGCTGATCATAGGTTGTACATGTTGCATAGAAACAACTAGGTCAAAGAAACTTTTCAGTTCACACAGATAAACAACATCATTGGGTGATTAAGATAATCTAGGCTACTTTGTCATAGAGACTGCTCATATCATAGATGCTAAGCAGTTTACAGAAGTCATTTACTTATAGAGGCTATATGACCATAATTTCTACTGAAGTGATAGAAGAAATTCAGTTCATAGAGAGTACTCCACTGTTGGATGGTATGCAGGCAATAGAGGCTTCTCAGTACAGAGAGGCTATGGAGGCCATAGAGGCTTTACAGGTTGCAAACACAAGATATACACATCATAAAATTGATGATATGCAAGTCATAAAGTCTTTGAAAATGTTGGAGCCTACTTGGTTCATAGAGGCTAACATAGAATCTAATCAGCCCATAGAATCTATGCAGGTGATAGGAGTTATGAAGGTCATATAGGCTACTCATGCCATAGAGTAATCAGGTTATAGAGTCTACAAATTTCATAGAGGATTCTTATGCATTAGAGGCTACTAAATTATAAAGGTTACCAAAATCATAGAGAATACACTGTCATAAGTGCCACTATGATCAATTAGGCTACAAACATCTTAGATGGTACTCAGATCATTAAGGAAACACAAACCATAAAAGCGAGTCAGGTCATACAGTATCCTCAAGCAATATAGAGTATGGAAATTGAGAGCATACTCAGTTAAAAAGTCTATAGTATTCATATAAACTATGCAGGTCACAGAGGCTACTTAGCATGCAGAATTTGTGAAAATCTTAGAGCATACTTAGACCTTGTAGTCTATGCAGAGCATTGAGGATATGCAGTGCTTAGGCCCTACAAGGTTCATTTTAGTTACTCAGGCCATAAAGACTAATTAGGACATGCAAGCTAAGCAGATCATAGGTATTACTCTTGTAATTGAGGCTACTAATACCATGTGGCTATTCAGGCCAATCAGGGTATTCAATATAACAGAGGTTATGCTGATTGTAGAGGGACCCAGATTACAGAAGATGCAAAGGACAGTAATGCATCATAGGTCATGCCAGTCAAAGAAGATACAAAGTTCATAGCAATAAGTAGGATATATATGATCTAGTTGTCATAGGGGTTACACTCCCCAGTTCATAGACAGTAGAAACTAAGAGAACTTACCAAGATCATACTGCCTAATGAAGTGAAAAAAACACTCAAGTCATAAATGCTATGAAGGTTGTTGATGCTGTGCAGGGTGTATAGTTTATACATGTTATCAGTTCTACAGTATCATGGAAGAAACTTAAGTGATAGCTGCTATGTATGTCACATAAATAACTAATTCCATAGAAGTTATGTAGGCCATAGAATATATGAGAATATATTGCAGATAGGAGCATACGCATGACATAAAATCTATGCAAGTCTTATAAGTCATTCTGGTCATAAAGTGTAAACAGTTCAGAGAGGAAACTCAAGTCATTGAGAGTTCACAGGAAACAAGGCTACTAAGGTCATAGATACTTGGCTCATTAAAGAGGCTTCAGATTATAGAGGATATTCAGTTCATAGAGACACCACAAATGTTACAAGCTATGTCAGTTGTAGTGACTATTAGAGCGATACAAGCTACATGGGTCTTAGAGTCTACTAGGGTTACAGAAGCAACAAAGATCATAGAATGTAGTATGTTTATGAAGGATAGTCAATGAAAATTAAAAAAAAAAACTTTCTCAAATAATGTTAGATATTTATGTCATAAATTCTTCACAGGTCATAGGGGCTAAAAGGTCATGGATGTTACCCAAGTCATTTAAATTACTTAGGACCATACAGTTATGCAGATTATGAAGATCAAACTCTCCACAGAGGTTACTCAGGTCATAGAGACTATCCACATCACAGAATCTACCTCATTATACATATTAGTCAGTTTATTGTGGCTACTGAGATAATATAGTATACTGAAATCATTTAGATTACTCATAGCGGTAATGATAATCATAAAGGCTACTCTCTATAAGTGTTTTGCAGATCATAGAGATATCCATAAAAGATAAAACAGTTCTTAAATACTACACAGGTTATTGAGCTATTGAGTTTATAGAGATTACTAAGTTCATAAAAGCTTAAAAAATATAGAGTCTGAATTTTAATGAATCTACTCCAATCATATAAACAAAACAGGTTCCAAAGACTACTTAGGTCATGGAGATTTTGTAGGTCAAAGATCAGCTAAGTTAGTTTGGACTACTCAGACCATAGAGAGCATATAGATGATAGAGGCAATGATTTGGAAAGAGATCACACATGTCCTAGAGGCTAGTCAGGTGATACAGCCTACTCAATCACAGAGGGTGAGCAGGTCTTAGAAGTTCCTGGGATCATAGAGACTATGCAGGTCATATAACCTATACAGCTGATAGAGGCCATCCTGATAATTCATGAGATGGTGATGTGTCCAGACTTAAAGGCTAAGCATAATTTACAGGTGATAAACTTTGAAAGGTCATAATGGCTATGAAGGTCATATAGTCTGCTCAGAACTTAAAGGCTATGCAGGTCACAAATGTTAACAAGGTCATTAAGTTTTATAGTTCATAGAGACTATCAAGGTCACAGAGGTTACTCAGTACAATGAGGATACTTAATGTATAGATGGTACACAGAAAATAGAGACTAGTCAGGCAACATAATTTATGCCACTTGATGGATTACTCAGATCTTAGAAGATGCTCAAGTCATAGAAGATATGTATGTTACAGATGAAATGCAGGTCAGAGCTGTTACTCAGGTTATATCTTCTTTACAGGTCTGAGTGGCAACAGAGATCATGGAGGCTACAGAGATCACTGGTTTTCCTGGTCACATAAGTTACTCAGTTCTAAGATGCCATTCAGATCACAGAAAGTACAGAGGCAAGACAGATTTTGCAGGCCACAGGTACTATGCAGGACATCAGAGTTACTCAGTTCTTAGAGGATATACAGATTATGGTGGCTATTCAGATCCAGTGTAGTAATAGAAACCACACCAAGATTGTTAGTCAGGTCATAGACTCACTCAAGAAAAAGAGGTATGCAGGCCACAGAAGTTGCTCTGCCCATATATGCTACTCAGTTTATTCATCTATTTAGGATACAAGGCAATACATGACATAGAGTCTATGCTGCTAACAGGAGACTCAAATCATATAATTGCCTCAGGCCATAAAGTTACTCAGAAAATAGAGCATGTGCCGACAATAGAGTCTATGCAGGTAACACAGATCACTCAGGCAATGGAGTCAATGCAGTTGATAGGGGTTATTCTTCCAATAGACGCTATGTAGGTCATAGGTGCTATATAGGACATAGACACTACCTAGGTCATAAAGAACCAGCGGTAGTAGACACCTCAGGTCATAATCTTCTCATGATTTTGTCAAATCAGGATATAAAGACTATATCAGTCATAGACCCTTCACAGGTTATAGAATCCACTTAAGTTATTTACAATACTCAGGCCATTTGTGCCACGTAGGTGCAAGAAGATAAGATGGTCATAAAGTCCACTCAGTCGAATGAGGCTGTCAAGGTCATAGAAGTTATGCAGGTCATAGAGGTTGTGCAATCCATAGAGGCTACTCGACTCATAGACACATTTATGCCATGGTATTTACACAGGCCAAAGAGAATACTCATGCATAAGAGGCTTCCCAGTTCTTATATGTTCTTCAGGCAATAGAGGATGTGAAGACAATAGAAAAAACCATTGTCATTCAGCTAAATGATAACAGAGGTTAGATAAATTAAGAACTTCAGACCACAAATACTATGCAGATCATAACAATCACACATATCATAGAGGCTACTAAGTCAATAGTTGATACACAGACCACAGAATATACTCAGGACATAGAGACTACATCATTCATGGAGGGTACTCAGTCACAGAATCTATGCAGGTCATATTGCCTCATGAGTTCACAAAGGCTACTAATGTCATTGGGGTTACTCATGTCAAATTTTACACAGGACACAGAGTCTCTGCAGAACAAATAATGGCTCATTTCAAAGCTTCTTTGTAGGTATTATAGGCCACATAGGCCAGAGAGGCCTTGCTGGCCATATAAGCTTCTCAGGTCATAGCATCACCCTGATCATAAAGGTTACTCAGTTATTTGAGGTTACTTGGGTCATAGAGGAATTACAGATAGAAGAGCCAGCTAGCTCCATAGATATGTAGGTCACAGAAGTTACAAAAGTCATAAAGACTACATAGTTCAGAGGAATTACTAAGGTCATTTTGGTTATTCATACAATAGAGACTACTTAGGTCATCAAGACAAACCAGATAACAGAGGCAATACAGATCATACAGATTGTTCACAGTGTTGGCTAATACCATAGTATATAGGTAGGTCACGAGGATATGTGATCACAGAGATTATGCAGATCACTAATGCCATTCAGACAGGGGATACTCAGGCCTATAGGCTTTGAGGATCTTAGTGATGACTGAGGCTAAGAGACTTTGGAGTTCATAGATGTTCTGCAGGTCAGACAGTCTATTCAAGTCATAGAGTTCACACAGGTCTCAAAGGATACCCAAGTCATAATGAATACAGAAGTCAAAGAGGTTTCAGATTTCATAGGTGGCACTCAAGCCTTAGACACTACTCAGTTTATAGGAGGTATTCAGGTCACAGAGTGTATGCAGGCAATAGGGATTAGTCAGTATATAGATGATATTCTGATCATGGGATTATTCATGTCCTTGTGGATATGCAGGTCATAGAGACTGCACAGGTCAAAGAGGCTACTCAGGCTATTGAGGTCATGAAAGCCATAGTGCTTATTCACGTCATAAATACAATGAAGATCATAAGGACTAATAATGTAATTTAACCTACTAAGGTCACATTTCTTACTCATGTCATTTACACTCCTGAGGCCATAAACTGTATGTGGACATGAAAGACTAGAGTGGTCATAGAGTTTACCTAATGGTAATAGAGTGGTAATAGAGTTTACCAAGTTTACCATGGATGGCATGGAGGCCATCAAATATACTCATCCCATAGAGGTTACAGAGGTCATATACATATGCAATACTAGAGGACTATATTGCTCATAGAAGCAACTTGGGTTATAGACACTACTAAGGTCATTTAAGCTACTAAGGCTATAACTTGTTTGCAGGTATCAGAGTCTGTGAAGAACATATAAGCTATGCAGTTCAGTCTGCAAAGGTCAAAGATATACATTCATAAACCTACTTAGAACATAGAGGATACACACACCACAGAGAATACTCACCACAGAAGATATTCAGGTCATTTTGACTACTCAGGTCTTGCAAATTCTGTGCAAGTCATGGAGGCTATGCTGGTATTAAAGGATAAGATGGTTGTGCAAGCACTTCAGGACATACAGGAAAAAAGAAGGATACGTGGATTACACAGGCTATGCAGGTTCTAGAAAATACTCAGTTCACAGAGTTTATGGAGACCACAGAAGATATTCAGGCCATAGAGCCTATACAGATTATCAGAGTAGATTACAGAGGCCACACTGGCACAGAAGTTAGGCTGTACATGGAAGACATACTGCTCTGAGAAGTTATGCAGTTCATCAAGGCCCTACAAGACACAAAAGTGATGGAGATCATGGAGCCTACTGAGGTCATATAAATTTTAATTATCAGGTTAATTCTTTCATAAAGTATATGCTTGTCATAGAGGCAATACCATTTTTTATATTTTGGCATTCCATCAGAGATCATGTGCAATATAATCTGAGAATTGTCACAAGTGAAATGATTGCATTATGATAGTTGTAATGTAATGAGTGTATTCAATACTTGGTAGAACTACTAAGGTCCTTTAGGGAACTTCAGTCAAAGGTTACACATGTCATAGAGGCTGTAAAATTCATAGAAGCTACTCTGATCATAGATTCTAGTCAGTCCATAGGAGCTATTCAGGTCATTCAGGCTTTATGTGTCATACAGTTTACTCAGGACATGGAGTTGAACAGGTCATAGAGGCTACTAAACTTACTGGACTTTTCAAGTAATTTATGTTATATGGGACTTAAAGGCTACACAGGTTATAGATATATTACCAGTTATAGAAGTCTTGCAGGATATAGAGGCTATTTCATCATAATGAATTGCCAGACCACAGAACTTACACTAATTGTGGACACTATCAGTTCATAGAGGTTATTAGGGTCACAGAGGATTTTCATGCAATAGGTCCAATAAGTACATTGCAGAGAGGAGATACTAAGGTTATTGACTCCTCATATCATAGAGTATGTTATAATGGATATTTCAGCCATAGAAATTTACATCATGTTTTTATGCAGACTACCAAAAGAGTTTAGTTTATAGAGGCCTCAGGTAAGTATATATTCTCAGGACATAAAGACAATGTAAGTCACAGAGATATAACCAATCCTAGAGGTTACTCAGACCTTTAGTCTACCAACACCATATAGAGAATACAGATCACAGAAACTAAGCAGGTCATAATGGCAACTGAGGTAATAGAGAATAATAAAGTCATTTATGCTTCAAAAGTCTTATGTATGTAGTTAATAGAAGCCACACAAGGACTGGAAGGTATGCAGGTTAAAGATATGTCTCAGGTTATATGTAATCCTGAGAACATAAAGACAATGTAGGTCAAATAGGATACACAGGGCATAGTGGCTAAGGACATCATTCAGGCAACTCACAACATAGGGGTTATGCAGGATATATAGGCTACCAAGGACATAGATGATATTCAGGTTACAGTTATGCACACCATGAAGGCTGCTCAAGTTATAATGGGCTATGCAGATTTGGCATAGAGGTTATTTAGACCATGAAAACTATTCAGTTTACCAAGGCTACACAGATCATAGAGGTTAATAAGGTCACAGAAGTACTTATCTCCTTTTGGTTACTAAGGTCATAAAGAATACTTAGATTACAGAGTGGATTCAGTTCATAAAGACTACTCAGGCCACCCATAATATGCACACTACAGAAACAACAAAAATCAGAGATGTTCTGCAGGTTCAAAATTCATGCACATCATAAAGGCTAAGCCAGACATGGAGGATTCTCAGGGGATTTTGGCACGTCAGCACATAAATTCTCCATGGACCTAAATATCAATGATTGTGCACAGGTAACACCTGTATTGAAATTTATAAAGACAACTCAGGCAATACTAGCAACACAAGGCATAGAGCCTACACAGAACATAAATGGCATGAAAAACATAGAAGTAACAGATAATATTGTTTGTGCTTGTGATGCAGTCTACTGTGTACATAGAAGTTACTCAAGTCATAGAGAGTACATAGGCAGTAGAGGCTATGCTTATCATATAGGCTTTGACATTCATAGATGATGCTCAGGACACAGAAGCTAAGAATATCATGGAGACTATACATATTTGTAGGATAGCAAACTCATAGAAGTTTCTCATTTAAAGGAGGGAATTTAGACCATAGAGATGACAAAGGTCACAGAGGGTACTCTGTCCATGAATGGTACCAGGTTCCAGAAGCCACCCAGATCACAGCAGCTATGCAGTTTGTATATGATGCTCAGGTTATAGAAGTCAATTAGGTCATAAAATTGACACAGGTAATTCAGGTTGCTTGGGTCATAGAGGCTACAGAGAATATGGAGGCTAAGCAGGTCAAAATGGCTATTGATGTTTTGGAGGTAAATTGGGTAATTTAGTCTCTGTGGGCATATAAATTACACAGGATATGTAGGAGATATGGGTCAAAGATTATATGTAGGACAAATGTGAATACATAACAATCAGGCCATCAAGGCTTTGTAGGCCATAGGGGCTACACAGATCTTAGTGGCTATTCAATAGTAGCTTTGCTGAATACATAGTTTAATAAGGTTTTAGAAGATATTCAGGTCATAGAGTAGATGAACATTATGGGGGCTTCTCAGGCCATAGAAGCTAGGCAGTTAATAAGAACTCCACTGGTCATTCAGGCTACCCACATCACAGAAGTTCCACAGGTAATAGTGACCATGCAGATTCTAAAGACTACTGAGTATGTAAAGTTTACTCATGTCATAGAGTGCAGGCCATAAAATCTACTCAGTTCACAGATGCTTTAGGGATCACCAAAGACTCTCAGACCCTAGATAAAATATAGGTCAAAGAGACTACTCAAGCCATAGAGACTACATAGTCCATAAAGGCTATAAAGGCAATAAAGATTAAGGTGTTCAAAATGCAACACTTTTTAATACTGCTGCTAATATTATAGAAGGTATTGAGGCAATTGAAGTTACTCATGCCATAGAATCTAGGGAGATTATAGGTGTTACTAAAATGAGAAGCTACACAGATCATCAAGGCTGCTGAATTCAAAGAGGCTATGGACATTTTAGAGACTACTTGGATCATTGAACACACACAAGTCACAGAAGTATGTAGAAGATAGACTACTCTGGTGATGGAGGGTAGGCAGGCTACAGTGAATACTCAGGTAGTAGATTTTAATGGATTACACAAGTTACAAGATGACAGGACAGGACACTGTACATGCACTTAATAGAGGATACTCATGCAATGGAGATTATACTGGTCATAGAGTGTAATAAGTCATACATCTATTAATGTCCTTTAGGCTACTCAGGCTGTAAAGGTTATACACATCATGCAGTCTCTGCAGTTATTAGACCCTAATGAGGTCATCCAAACTATTCATGCCATAGTGGCTACTCTGATAATAGGGTAGTCTGAAGTCAAAGAGGATACTCAGGTCATTTAGACTATTCAGGCTATGTAGTTAAACAGATCATATAAAATTCTCAGACCAAAGATGTTCTGCACATCTCTGAAGCTACACAATCACATAGTCTATGAAGGTCACTGAGGGTTTACTGGTCACAGATGCTACTCAGTACCAAGAGTGTACATAGGTCCTAGAAGATCCTTAGGATATAGAAGTTATGCAAGACATTGAGGATACTCAGGTCATGTAGGCTACTCAGGTCCTAAGAGCTGATCAGGTCATAGAGGGTGCACAGGTCCTTTCAGCTATGCTGGTCACAGAGTTTATGGTATCTCTAGTGATACTGAGTTCCACAGGGTACTCAAGTCAAGGAAGTTGTGGCAGCTACCCTCTTAAGGTCATACAGGGTAGGCAAAATTTTTCTACTTGTAAAATAGATGCTACACAAACTACAGAATTTACTTAGACTGTAGAAGCTTCAAAGGTCACAGAAGTTACACAGGTCCTAGAAAATAACCTGGTTAAAATTTGTCTCCAGTCTTAATAGAGTACAAGGCAATAGAATATTCATTCCTCAGAGATTATGCATACATAAAACCATCGTAGGAAATACAGGCTAGCAGGTCATAGAGGTTATGCTGGCCATAGAGGCTCTGCATATATTTTACAAACTACTCAAGAAATAGAAACTTTGTAGGTCACAGAGGCTACACAAGTCATGGAATTTACCTAAGTCATAGAAGGTAAACAGGCCATAGAAACAACCCAAATCAGATAAGTTCCTCAGGTCATAAAACTATGCAGGTTATAAGGATACTAAATTAATTTCAGTTAATAAACCCCTATAGGCTAGGGAGATCATTTATGTTACTCTAGTTATAAAGGCTATACAGGTCATGGAGGTTACTCAGGTGATATTGGTTACAAAGATCATAGAAACTACACAGTGCATAAATACTCAGACCATAGTAACCACAAAGGTTATAGCTGCAATGGAGGTCATAGAAAAACTGAAGTCATTTAGAGTACTCAGTTCATTAAGGCTATGCAGGTAATAGAGACTGTGCAGATGATTGAGGCTATCCAGTACTCAGATGCTATCAGATCATAGAGGGTTTTTAAAATACACAGTTAATTTAGTTCACAGTGGCAATTCATGCCATAGAGCCTATGAAGTACATAGAAAGTTATCAAAAGTTATTTCGGCTGCTCATGCCTAAGTTGCAATGTTAAAAGAAGAAATGTGGGGAATAGAATCACTGCTCATCATAGAGCCTTCCATTTTCCTAAGACCTACTTAGGTCATTCAGATTACTCAGCTACAAAAGTTACACAGGTCATAGAGGCTACTTAGGCCATAGAACTACTCAGGTAATAGAGCTTACTCAGATCAACAAGGCATCTCCAGCCATAAAGACACCTAATAAACTCTTCTAACTCTAAATTGTTCAGGTCAGAATATTTAAATTGAAGCAGCAAAAACTGACTAAAAAGATACCAGTTCATACAACCTACTCAGATAATACAGGATGTGCATGTCACGAAGGCTAGACAGAACATGGGGTTACTAAGGTCATTTAGTTTATTAAAACCATACACACTTGGGTAGAGCATTTTGCCTATACTCAGAGAATAAAATTTATGAAGGCAATACTGGCTATTCATATGATAGAGGATATTCAAGTTTAGAGACAATGCAGTATATACAGATTACTTTGGTCATGGAGAATATAAAAGTTATAGTGGCTACAGAGGTCAGAAAAGATATTGAGTTCATTTAGTTTCCTCAGGATTTTAAAGCTATGCAGGTCACAGAGAATTCTCAGGTTATTTAGATTATTCAAAATGTAAAGGAGATACAGCCTACAGTGGCTTAAGAAGTTAAGAGGCTACTCAGGTCATAAAGTTTATGTAGGTCATAGAAGCTACACAGTCAATAAAGACACTTCAGGTCATAAAGTATATTCAAGTTTTGAGTCTTCAAAGTCAGAGTTTTCAGTAATCATACAGGCTACCCTGTTAACATAATATATTAAGGTGGTTGAAGATATGTGAGCAACAGAAGCTACACAACTGTTAGGTCCTACACAGGAAATAGGTGCTACTCATTTTACAAAGTCTAATAGATCATTAATTATACTCAGGTCAAAATGGGTACTAAGTCCTAGATTCTACACAATTTTCAAAGATTGCACAGGTCATAGAGGCTTCTCAGGCCATAGAAATATTCTGGATTTGACCACATTGTAATATCAAGATCACAATGCCACTGGAATTTGGAAATAAACCACCAGAGTTTAGTAATTATGAAAGAGAGTAACTAGATGGCAACAACCTGCATTTCCAGGAGGAATACCCCAGTTGTAGCCAGAGATATAGGCACTCCAACATTGAATCTCTACTTCCTGGCCAGTGTTCCCAGATAGGGGCAACTGCAACCCTATATGGCCATGGCACTAAAACACTCTGGCAACCCAAAGAAACCCCAGGTTCTGGCCAGAGTCTCAAAATGGATGTGACCATGTGCAACCAACCCTGATATATCCCTGGCAGTGGACTTCTGGGCAAAAGTGAAAGTGATAGTAGCAGGAGATGGTGGCAGCAGGCAGCGATTCAGCAGCAGATATAGATGTCAGTGTTGATGTTAGCAGGTGGGGGCAAAGAGATAGCAGTGGCAGTGGGGTCAGCTGTAGCTGCAGCTGCAACAGCTCCCAGAGTGGAGACTTTCAGGTGACCTCCAGCGATTTTCAGTGGCTTTAATGACAGTGCTCTCAGTGGTAGCAGCAGTGGTGTCAGCAGTGAACATGGCAACCTGGGATCCCAGGCAACATTGAGGGCAGCAGACTTCTGGGTGATGACAACCATGACAGTGACAACAGCAGCAACAACACCTGTGGCAGTAACATCTGGGGAAGGTCTGCACCAAGAGAATATGTCCAGGCTGTGGTAGCAGTGCCTACGGCAGGAGCACCAGGGTAAGAGACCTCCGGTGGTTGGCATGGGCATGAGCAGCAAAGGCACCCATAGAATACACCTCCGGTAATCTGTGGCAGGGGACTCAGGGGCAACTGCTCCTGTGACCCAAGGAAGGCCTCATTTATAGATTTTTAAATCATCATATTATACATACACTTAAAATTGAACTTCACTGTACTTTATTCATATGTGTACATAAAAGAGTTTTGTTTGTTTTATTCTACTTTTCATCTTAATTTTTTTCCTTCCTCCTTCCATATAACCCCTTCCTCTACTCAACAGATGGCTCTTCTATTTTTATAGCATTTCTCTTTTTTTATTATTTTATTTAGCACTCACATATGAGGGGAAATATTTGACCATTGGCTTTCTGCGTGTGACTTATTTCACACAGAATTATGTTCTCCAGTTTCATCAATTTTCCACAAAATGCCATCATTTTATTCTTCTGTGTGACTTAATAAAACTCCATTTTGTATGTACAACCATATTATCTTTATCCATTAGTCTATTGATGGGTATGTGGGCTTGTTATGTAATTTGATTATTGTGAATTGTGTTGCTATAAATGGTGATATGGCTGTGTCTCTATAGTAGGCTGATTTTTGATCTTTAAATATATATATTGAAGAGTAGGACAACGGGATCAGATATTGCTCCCATTCCAAGTTTTGAAAGGGATAGTAATACAGTTTTCCAAAATGATTATACTTATATGCCACCCAACAAACACTGCATAAGTGGACACTTCCACCACATTATTTCTTTTGTTGTTTTAATATTCTTTTTAGATATACATGACAGTAGTGTGTATTTGACATATTTTAACACATGGAGTGTAACTTTCCATTCTTGTGCTGTACATGATGTGGAGTTACATGGATCATGTATTCATACAGAAACGTGATAAAAAAAGTCTCTTTAATTCTATTGTCTGTCCTATTCCCATCCACCTCCTTTCCCTTAATCCTCCTTTCTCTAATTCAGTAAATTTTATTCTTCCTTTTTCCTCCTAAATGTTCTGTCTGATATGTGGATTCCCACATTATTCTTGATAAATGCCTTTGTAAGTGGAGTGAGATAAAAATCTTCATTTATTCACTTTTGAATTTAAAAAATTATTGAAGTATAGAAAAAGAGTAAGGGCACAATAATAATTGGATTTATTCTTAATGGAGTTTTGATTTGCATTTCACTGATTGCTAAACATGTTGAACATATTTTCATATATATGTTGGTCATTTGTTTTTCTTATTTTGAAGAATGCCTGATTAGAGTTTTTGCCCATTTATTAATTGGAGAGGTTCCTTTTTTTAGTTCTTTTTATATTCTGTATATTAATTTCATATCTGAGGAGCAGATGGAAAATATTTTATCACATTTGTAGACTCTATTCACTTTCTTATTTCCCTTATTATACAGAAGTATTCAAATTTGATTTCATTCAAGTTATTGATTTTTTATTTTACTTCTTGTGCTTTCAAAGTCTTGTTTAGGAAGTTGATGCTTTTGTCAATAGCATCAACTATTGTAGTGTTGGGCATGCAGTATCTTTAAGCAGATGTAGAGCTTCTACTTAAATTTCTAAGTCCTTGATTCAGTGGAGTTGGCTTTGGTGCAATGTGAGAGATAGGGATGAGTCTTTTTTTTTTTCTACATATGAATCTAGTTATCAGAGCACCATTTGCTTAAAAGTTTTATTTTTCTCCACCCTGTATTTGGGCACTTTATCACATATCAGGTTACTCTGTCTATGTGGATTTTTCTGTGTTTTATATTTTATTGGTCTTAAGGTGTGTTTTGGTGACAAAAGAATGCTGTTTTTATAATAAAACTCTACAACCTAAATGGATATCTGTTACTGTGGTGCTTTCAGCATCATTTTTTTTTTATTTCAGAGTTTCTTTGGCTCTTCTTTGTCACTTATTTGTCCAAGTAAATTTTAGAACTACTTTTTGTCAGTGTGTGTTGTGGAGAATGCCACTGATAGTTTTGTTGGGATTGTATTGAATCTGTTTACTTCTCTAGGTAGAATAAAAATTTTTATAATATTAGTTCTGCTTATTCAAGAACATGGGTACTATTTCCAACAGATATGTTCTTCTTCATTTTTCTCCCTTCAGTGCTCTGTAGTTTTCATTGTTGATGTCTTTCACATCCCAGTTTAGATTTTTTTCCTAAGTACTTTTTTAGACTACTGTGATTGAGATATTTTTCCAATTTCTTTAGCAGCATTTTTTTCTGGCAATATAGGAATGCTATTGATTTATGTACATTGTTCTTTTATATAGCTCCTTTAGTAAATTTGTTTATCAACTAGAAATGTGCTAATGTAGCATTTTTAATCTTCTACATAAAGGTGTATATTATCAGCAAAGAGAGATAAGTGGACTTCTTTTTTCCTATATGCATGCCATTAGATTTCTTCTCTAGCCTGATTGCTCTGACTTGAATTTCAAGTTGAATAGGAGTGGCGAGAGTTTATTTCCTTGTTTTTTTTTATTTTCTTAAGAGAAAATGCTTTATTTTTCTCCATTCAATATAAAGTTTGTATTGGCTTTCTCATACAGAGTTTTTACAATGCTGAAGAAATTTCTTTCTATCGTTATTTCTAGAAGTATAAACATGAATGGGTGCTGGATATTGTCAAAAGATTTTTCTCATCTGTTCACATAATCATGTAAATTTGTACTTAAATCTGTGTATTCAGTGAATTACATAAATACAAACACCAAGTAATAAGTAAAATATTAGTTTACATAGTAATGTATAAAGTTTATTTTTTGATAGTGTGGATTTAACCTAGGGATGATTTGATGACTAGCAACATATACCACTGGCCACTTTTTAAATTCTTTCCATATTTTTATCACATTAGAGTTTTACATTATCATGGGATTTATTGTTACATATTCAAACATTTATCCAGTATAAAAATATGCTATATCTTTCCTGAGTTTCCCTTTTCCTTTTCTTCCCAATACACCAAGTCCCTTTCCTCCTTTTTCATTTACTCTTTTTTGACATATGTGATTGGAGAGTATATTTTGAGATATTGTACATGCATGGAATATAACTTTTTCTAATTGGGATCTCATTTTTGTGGTTGTACGTGATATGGAATTTCACTGTTCATGTATTTATAGATGAATATAGGAATGTTATGTCCAATTTATTTGAATGTCTTTTCTCTTCCCATGCCATTCCCTTAACTTCACTCCCCTTTGTCTAATCCAATAAACTTTTTATTCCATCCCACTTCTTATTGTGTGTTATCATCCACATATGAGAGAATACATGACCTTAGGTTTTTTGAGTCTGGCTTATTTCACTTGTCATGGTAATCTCTAATTCCACTCATTTACTGGTAAATGTCATAATTTCATTCTTCTTAATGGCAGAGTAATATTTTATTGTGCATCTATACTATGTTATCTTTATTCATTCATCTGTAGAGGAGCACCTATCATGGTTCCTTAGCTAAGTTTTTGAGAAGTGAACTCCTTTAAGAAATGAAGTGGCTGCATTACTATAGCATACTGATTTTAAATCCTTTGGCTGTATATTGATGAGTGGGACAGCTGGGTCAAATGGTCACTACATTCCAAGTTTTCTTCAGAATCTCCATACTGCTTTCCAGAGTACTTGAACCAATTTGCAGTACCACCAGCAATGTATGAGTGAAAATTTTTCACCACAATCTCACTAACATTTATTATTACTTGTATTCTTGATAATTGCCATTCTGACTGGAGTTGGAAGGAAACTCTTTGTAATTTTAATTTGCATTTCCTTAAATGCTGGAGATATTGAAATTGCTTTCATATATTTGTTGACAATATGTATTTCTTCCTTCAAGTGTCTCCTAAGTTTCTTTGCTCAATTAGTGTTTGAATTATTGTGTGTGTTTGTGTGTCTGTGTTAAGTTTATGAGTTCGATACATATCTTAGATATTAATGCTCTATCTGAAGTGCACATGGCAAAGATTTCTCCCATTCTGTAGGTATTCTTGATTCACATTCTTGTTTTACTTGCCGTGGAACATTTTTGCTTTGATGCCAATCCATTTATTGATTCTTGATTTTACTTCTTGAGCTTTAGAAATCTTGTTGAGGAAGTCAGTTCTTAAACTAAAATGGTGGGCAATTTGGCCTAAAATGTGTTGTACTATGCAAAGAATCTCTGGTCCAATATCAAGGTTGTTGATCTACAATGATTTGAGCTTTATGACAGTTGAGGGATAGTAGTTTAGTTTTACTCTACTATACATGGATTTCCAGTTTACACAACACCATGCAATGAAGAGTTTTTCTCTAGTGTGTGTGTCTGACAATTTTTATAGGATGAGTTAACTGTATATACTTAGGTTGGTTTCTGTGTCTTCTATTCTGTTCTGTTCGTCTTTATGTCTGTTTTGTGCCAATACCATGCTTTTTTTTTTTTATTTTTTTTTTACTATACCTCTGTCATATAACTTTAAGTGTAATATTTTTATGTCTCCCCCTTCATTTTTCTGACTAAGAATTGCTTTAGTTATTCAGGGCCACTTCTTTTTCCAAAAAAAAAATTATGATTAACTTTTCTATTTCTATGAAGAAAATAATTGGAACTTTATAAGAGGTGATTTAAATCCCTATATTGCTTTTGGCTGCATGACCATTTTGGCATATTAATTCTGCCTATCCAAGAACATAGGCAGTCTTTCAACATTCTAACATCTTCTTCAATTACTTTGTTTAGTGTTCTGTAGTTTTCATTGTAGAAGTTTCTTACCAGGTTTGTTAGATTGGAACTAAAATATTTTATGGTGCTATTATGAATTGAATAGTTTCCTAATATCATTTCAGATGATTCATCAATGATGTATGGGAAAAAATGGTTTATGGGTATTAATTTTATATCCTGCTAAATTTCTGAATTTCTTAATGAATTCTAGAAGGTATCTGGTGGAGTTTTTGGGTCTTCTAAATATAGAATCATGTCTTTGGCAAATAGAGATAGTTTAAGTTCTTCTTATCCTTTTATACCTCTTTAATTTCTTTCCCTTTTCAAATTGCTCCAGCTAGAGTTTCAAGTACTATATTGAGTTAAAGTGGTAAAAAATCACATCCCTGTATTGTTCTAGTTCATAGTAGAAATAATTTCTATTTTCTCCATTTAGAATGATAGTGGCCTTTGTTTCAGCATATATAGCATTTAAAATATTGAGGAATGTTCCTTCTATCACTACATTACTTAGTGTTTTGAGCATAAATGCATGCTGAATGTTCTCAATTGCTTTTCTGCTGGGGTCCAGCCCTAGCAGGAGTCCATGGGTTCCACACTGGTAAATGGGGCACGGGGAGACAGTGTCAGCAATGGATGGAGAATGAAAGACACAGACTCTAGTTCTGGTGCAATCAATCCCACTTTATTCTGGGGAGGGCTGGGTTTATATACATTTTTCTTCAGGCTATAATGGCAGTCTTGTGGTTAATATTAAAGAAGTTTCCAAAGCATAGGCAGAAAACAACAACCTTACAGATCATCCTTACCTAATCACAATTGTTTTAAGAATATCTAACTACGTCGATGAGCTAATACAATATTTACTTCCTTAATATCTAAACTCTATGTGACCTAAGACTATTCTTATTATTCTCACGGTTAAAGCGATAGACAAGTAATCTCATGTGACCATTTCTATTAGGTACCTCTGGTTAATATCTAAATTGCTGAGTTAAGGGTTACAGGAGGGCAGCGGTCCCAATGGTTATTGTGTGCCAACATTTATTATAGGGGTGACATATCCTTTGTAGGAAGGAAGGAATGTTTTGGAACCTTATTCTCTTACCTCACCACCACACATAAACAAAACCATTGTTAAAATTTAACCAGCCTGTTGGAGACAAAGGCAGATCTATAACTATTTTCTCCAGAGGTTTTCAGGGACTCATTGCACGGTTGCAAAATTATTTTTAATTTTGTTCGTGGTAAAGACCCATTGTTTTTCTGATTGTAAGTAATATTTTCTGGAATTTTTGTTGTATTCCCCTCGTCCCCTTAAGCAATCCATTCAGACTGAAATGAGTAATATATTATCAGAAAAACACAAGCAGAAAAAACACCATGCTCCGGAGCAAAACATCCTGCAATTCCTTTTAGGATGGGCCTTTGCAATCATCCTCCAGAGGATCTTTGTCAAGCACTGGATGGAATTCCGGATGCCCCCACACTTTTCCTTCACCTATTGTGATAATGATGTGATTATTGTGTTTCAGTGTATTCATGTGATGAATTACATTTAGTGATTTTGTATGTTGAATCATCCTTATATTCCTGACATGAACCTCACTTGATCATGTTGCTCTGTCTTTTAAATATGTTTTTGTATGCACTTTGCAAGTATTTTATTTAGAATTTTGTTATCTATATTCAGGGATATTTGTCTGAAGTTTATTTTTTTGATATATTTTTTGTCTAATTTTGGTATTATGGTGAAACTAGTATCATATAATGAGTTTGTAAGTGTTCCCTCCTCTGTTTTATGCCATAATTTAAGAAATATTGATGTAATTTCTTCTTTGATGTTCTAGAAGTACTAAGCTGAGAATCCATCTGACCCTAGAATTTTTTTTGTGCTAGGTGTTTGATGGCATATTCTATTTCATTATTTGAAATTGATGTGCTTAAATTTTCTGTGTCTTCCTGTATTATTTTGCATAGGTTATATTTCTCTAGAAATTTGTTACTATCTTTATATTTTTCTATTTTATTACAGTATAGACTTCCAAATTTTTTCTATCATCTATATTTTAATAGTGTCTGTGTTGATATTTAATTTTAGTGATTTGATCTTTTTCTCTCTTTTCATCAGTTACTAAATTTTGGAATTGAAGTTGTGACTCAGTAGTAGTGTACCTGTCTAGCATGCGTGAGGCACTGAATTTGATTTTCTGCACCACATATAAATAAATAAAATAAAAGTCTATTATATACTAAAATTTTTAAAAGAAAAAATTTTACTGCGATATTAATTGAATCACATTTGTGCTATGTAATGATGTTGATCAATATGTTAAGAAGTGTCCAAAAACTGTGTCAGAAATGTCTCTCCTGCACTATATATTTCTCAGTGATACTCCTTTTTATGTATCAGTACTGAGATTATTTACATAGCTCAAAATTTCTAATACAGTCTCAATACATAAATATTCATATATTTTTAAACAAGGTATATTTATTGAATTGTTTTTCACTTTGCAGTCACTCAGGAATATTAAAAATAAGGATATCTCATAAATAAAATGTGCTGTGCAATTAACTCAGTGGTTAGTTTGGGTCAGTCCACTCCCTCCATTATTTTTTTTTTTCAAATGTCCCCATACCTTATAATTAGAAACTTGAAGTAACTACAATGTATGGTTCACATGAAGATATCATTTGAGTACTTTCAAATAATATACACCTTTTTATTTAAAACATATTTTGTGATCAGTTACCTTAAAATGTAATTATATTTGAATAACCTGAAATGTCATGCCTCAGCAATTACAAAACCACAGTATTGACAAATAGCAATTCATAAGATACACAAATGTGAAATTGTAAATATGCCAACTTTTGTTCTATTTAAGTGTAAGTGTTCTTTTAAGAATGCTGAAAAACTCAGGTAATGACTTGGTTTAATTAACATAACTACTTTGGTAGCTTTGGGAAAATCATGTTTTATTTCCATTTTTCACTCCAGCCCTCCTGCTGCTCTACACTACCTTTTTCATTTTGTTTTAATGCTACATAAATATGCATTGTCTCATTCCTCTTTGCTTTGGATGCAGTGTGTTTAGCTATAACAAGTTGTAGCTTTTGTTATCTGTATACAGTTACTTGATTTAAATTATTAGATCCTGAAATAGCTTTTTGTACATGTCTAAAATAAAATTATTTTATCTAGAATAATGAAAACTATCAAAATTATGTCCATGTGGACTAGTTGAAATGCAGGTATTGTTTCTGTCATTCTTATTTTTCTTCCTTCTCTTATTTACATGGAATACTTGAAGATTTTATACTTTTGGTACATTTGAATATGATAATATCTTAAACTCATTATTCCACTAGCAAACAATGTAGCCCCAATCTAACATTTTTTATCTCATTCTTGGGAAATATCTGGCTAAAAAGACAATCATCTATTTGTCACCCAGGAATGAGATCATACATAGGAAGCACTTATTCTGTTCTGTCTAGGAAGCTAAAGTTTTATAGAATATATAGACAAAATAAATGTGACACCTACAGAATAGTATAAATAGTGCTATACAATTAATCTTCAAGGAGCCATGAGAGAACACCAGAGAGGCTGTTATCTCCTTGAGAATTGTCATGGAAGAAAGGTAGAAACAAAACTTCAGTCTGATATTGAAGCCAGAATTAAGGACAGGTAGTTAGTGTAGAAATAGGGAATCGGGTCAATTCGAGGAAATGAAGCCACGAAGCCATCTGCCTTTGGAAGTTGGAGACTGCCCCTGGAAGAATGGAATGTCAAAGATCTCCGGAGCCCATTGATTACCAAATTTACCTGCCTTTATCAAGGACTGCAAACAAGGAGCTGCTAATTAATGCTCCCTGGGCCCTTATCTGCCTGAATCACCTTGGCCCTCCCCCTGCCCATGGCTTCTCACTTAATGCAAAACCAGGCCTAGCCACGAAGGCAGAAGGAGAGATAAGGGGGGAGAGAACTGGAGAACAAAAGAGACTTTAACCTATAAAAGATGCAGGGTGTGCTCACTTCTTGGGACTTTTAGAACATCAGCCATGGCCCCCTTCTCCCTGCCAGGAGAAGGCTGTATTATTCCCTTTAAATAAACCTGCTTAATATGCTTGCCTTGGCGTGCTTCTCTAGTGCTTAATCTTCAACATTAGAAGAAGCAGAACTCGTCACCGGTAAACGGCGGTATCAATATTAAAGAATGAAAAAAAAATAAAAATAATAATAAAAAATAATGCAATATCTATACTTGTGCACAGGGAGATTGCTGGAATAACTCCATTTCCCACACTTAATAACACACCCTACTCAATAAGAATAGGGAAGAGTTGTTCATTTAAAAAAATTATTTAAAGTGAGAAATCCACTAATTATATTGTCTCATATCCCAGCCATTTCACCACTAAACTTTCTTGCATTGTCTCACACATAAATTTTGGAAGACACTTCCTATCTGAATCATAACAGATTTATTAATTTACCTATAAAAACTGTATAGTAGAGCAGAGGGATGAACAAGCAAGGAGGTTGACAGTAGCTTCTATACTAAATTCTGTAATCAGACATTACCCTTCTGTGAGACACCATGGGAAACAGACATATATGCCTTTAACAAGTGACAGATAGAGTCAAATATTTGGCAAAAGCAAAAGCTCACCCATGTATCAGGCACAAAGAAAGACATTTATATTATTTGCTTTCTATTTAAAAAGCCATAGGTACACAGAAGGACTTGGAGTTTTATGAAAAAAAAAAAATCAGAATGCAGGCCTTCCCTGCCACCAGACTCATTCTCCCACCCTGAAGTTATTTCATTGTAAAGGAAAGGCTGAAAAGGAATAACAGGGAAGGATATTATAATCTGATTTATTTTTAAATAACTTGACACTTATTGTCTCTGAAATGCCTTCTTGCTAACCTAAGATGGTATTAAATTGGAGTCTCTGTTACCCAGGGATTTATTTGGTAGCCTTTGGTCAATTACTGTTCCACAACAGGCATGTACTAACACCCACTGCATGTGCAACTAAACCAGATTCTGTGAACAGTAGCAGATTCCTGAATAGAATCCATGTAGATGCAGAGACAGTTGTGGTAACTCCACTGCAGGTGTGAACATAACTGTCTTTCTCAATGGTTAGTTGTCAGTCAGTCAGAATAATAGTCACACCCAGGGGACATTGGGGCTGTCTATGGGCATTGTTGATGTTCAAAAATTGCAGGGGACTATGTTAGGCATTGTTCAGGGACAATACTAAACATCTCATTATAAACAGGGAAAATCCACCACACAAAGAATAATCTGGTATTTTTATGTTAATTATGATGATGTTCAGGAACCCTGGTCTAGATCATAAATGCTACACAGGAAGACGCTGGACTTTTTAAGTTCATCATTTTGTCCACAGTGTTTCAGGCACAGTGAGTGTCTCATAGTAGGTAAGGAAGGAAGAAAAGGAAAAAAATGTAAGGGGGAGAGGGAGACACACACCTATTCTCAGGAAAACTTAAAGCCTGGGGACAGGGTAACCACTAATTTGTACCTGATCCTCATACTACAGTCTACATGTCAAAGAATTTCACCATTCTTCCAAAAGTTTTCTGTCCAAGTCCAGTAGTTGATGTCAAGCCAGATGTTCCTCCTTGAATATCAGGCAAGATTCCTTCTAAGCAGTAACTCCCAAGTGAGAAATAGTGTTTCCTACTCCTTTATCCCAAACATGCACAGTGAGTCAAAGAGCACCTGACCAGCATGTTCATGTAAACACAAACACACAATAACATGCAAGGCCACTTGAATCCACTGCCTCATGCTGGAGTGGATGATATGAGAAGGTCTCATGACAGCTACAAGAAAAACCTGTTGATTTTTTATCCTTTTTATTCCAGAGTGGTACATGCAGTGCTTCATTTTTCCCTTCCAAGTAAGTTGCCATCAGAAAATATAAGATGCAGTGAGAAAAAATATCTTGCAATATCTGCCCACCACCCTCTTCTCTGGTAAGTCTGTCCTTCTCCTAAGGATCCTGAGTTTGCTCCAGGTCAGCATCTGTGGGAAACAGATTGAGGTTCAAAGGACAGTCTGTTGCAGGTAATTTGCATTCTATGCTCTGCTTAACAAGCAACTGGAAAGCTTTATTTCAATTTGAAACCCATCAAAACAAAGAGTCCTGCTTCTATGCCATTACCCGAAGAGTCTGTTTGTTGTCTGCGAAGCAAGTGATCTGTAGAACCATAAACACAGATCCTGATTTGGAGGGATCAGGAAGCAGACTTGCTAGAGGCACCTGCAGAGTTTCAATTTCTTCCATGCTGGAGATTGAAAGTGCTTTTTTATCTCTGCCATTTGCTGTTGGCACTCTCTTTCTTTGATATCATGTCTTTCCTAACCCTGAAGGATATTATTTCCATAGCTGTTTATTGCACAAGTGTTAGTATTTGTGTGTGTGTGTGTGTGTGTGTGTGTGTGTGTGTTCAAGAACTTGGATTGAACCCAGAAGCATTCTAAAACTGATCCAAAACTTAACTAGATCCCTAGCACCTTCTTAAAATTTTTAATGCAGGGTCTCACTAAGTAATTTAGGCTGGCCTGAAATTTGTTATATTTCTGCCTCAGTCCCTAAGTCACTTGGATTACAGGCATATACCACTATACCCAGGGTTTAACTTCCTGGAGATAGCTAATTCCTAGAGAGTCATTTATCTCCCCAGCATGTTCACCTCACTGAAGCTAATTAATCTTGTTTCTACACCACCAATTTCACCAGGTACATATACCAGAGACCCAGAGATGGCCCTTGTCCTTCAGAAGTCTTTGAAACATAGTAATCCTAAAACTTTTATGCTGCATCATCTTTTTTCCAGCACAAAAAAAATGAAGTCTCTTTCTCATGTTTTCCCTCACATTCTACACCCTCTGCCTCCTCACCAACCTTGATGCTCTGCACATAGCCTGAAATATTTGTTTGAGGAAACTGTAGCAGACTGTGAGAGCAAAATCTGTTTCTGCAAGTCTTACCATATCCCACTAAAAGAACTCAAAATACACTTAAAACAATGTCAAACTTGCAAAGCTTCTCAAAAGAGCTAAGGCATTTGCATCCATAGCATGAACCACCAAGCCTGTGTCATGGGGGGCAGCTGTTCTCTGTTTTCTGTTAGGTCCTCTGCATTTTAGTTATTAGGAAGAGGAAGGGCTGCCAGAGGTGAGAGTGAAGGGAGGCTACTGCACCTTCCAAGTGAGAAGTGTGAATAAACTTTTCTTGTTCCAAACACTCTCTACTGTTATGGCTGCAAGCTTAGGTCACAGAAGAGACAAAGAAGCAGATGAAGTGCACAATTGACATGAGGAAAAGTGAGACTTGGGCCCATGATTCAAATGCTAGTTCTCTTCCCACCTCCTCAGTTACCCTCCAATGAACACTTTAAAACATCACAAAAGGCAGGTCATTTACTTTTCTGAGAGTCATTAAAATCAAGTTAGACTTACCATGAGAAAAAAATAACCTGTTGTGACCTTATGACCTCTCCTCCTCCTGACTGGTATTATTAGGGACTGAGACTAGAGCTCTACCACCCCCAGAACTCAGGACTATGAGAAAATGTCAGTCTGCCATGCATGCAAACTAGGACTTGTAAAATTGTGAAGGATTTTTCTGATACAGTAAAATTATTATTACTCCCTCTTTTTAATGACCCTGGCTGCTTATCACTTTCTGAATACTGCAGGAAAATTGTCCTCTGCAACTGACACCTTAGGGACTTTGATGGGACTCAGAAGCTTGCAGTCTGACTGTGGAGTGCCCCTCAGTGCTGGCAGGAAAGTGCTCTCTCTCCATCTAGTGGTACTGAGGGGCAACTGCAGGAATCTACACACCAGGAAATGGGATATTCCATGAAAGAAAACATGTAGTCCTCCCAGTCATGGTCACAGAGAAGTGACATGGCTTATGGAGTTTCTTAAACAACAGATAAGCTACTACTTCCACCTCCAGAAGAAAAGTAAGGGTCAAAATGTTATCAGGGTTTTGACTATTAGACTTGGATAGAGTAGGAAACCTTAAAGGGGACAGTAAAATAGGATTCTCTGGATTCTTTGGCAATAGCAAACTGCATGTGCAGCTTCTTTGGTCTCGGGATTTGTCTTCCTGGACTGAAACTGTCCATCACTGGAAGTCAGTCTTCCTGCTGTGTCAGTCAGTGAGTCCATCATAAAAAGGCTCTTTTTAGGTGGTGATGAAGATCCTGTTCTTGGAAGAAATGCCAAAACAGGTAGTCAGCCCCAAGTGTCACCTGGAGCAATTGTGAAAATTAGGATTTTTGTGTCTGATATTGTACATCTGGAGTTTGATCTGAGAATCTGTATTGCTCTTATGTTCTCTGGTAAAACTCATGTTGGTCTGGAATCCACTCTTAGATACCCATTCTCAAACATAGTGTGACATAGGCTGTTCTTTTTTCTTCAATGATAGGTGACAGAGAGATGTGAGTTGTGAGAATGTGAGGTTAACAGAATAATTCCATAAAGTGGGGTAAATGTGCTGATCCAATGTATTCTTTTTCAATTAGTAATTTACCTGCATCTGCCTGGCCTAAATGGACAGGACATGTCACATTCCTCTGCAAACTACCTGTTTTGGAAGTGGTAATACAGGCATAAAATAATGTATATAAAGTGTACCCAAATTACCTGGAAGAGGGAGAATTTTATGATCCTTTCCACAAACCAGGTCCCAAAACTCAGGGAGATAAGGATAATTACTTCTAATTGTAAAATCTGTAAGAATTTATGGTCAAAAATTCAATGAAAGCAAGTCAGCATGGACCAAAATGACCTATATTTGTTATGGAATTGGGGACATGACAGTATGAAATCATTCATTTGTCAATATAATTCAAGATTTGGCTTTTGGTGGAACTCCCTGGAATATTCTCTGAGACACTCCAATAAAACTAGATTGCAGAAGAAGCAGTCTCTCATTTTTTAGAGGACCCACTCTCTCCCTTGAGAGTGTATTTTTCATATTTTTATCCCTTCAGTAAACTCAAGTCTTAATCAGAGTGAAATGTCTGAAATATTTCTGACTTGATCACATGAATCAGAGTTTGAAGGGGGGACTTAATACTGCCTCAGTTTTCCAGAAGTCATAAACCCTAATATACTAATTTAAAAAATTCTGTTCTATATTGATCTCACTCCAGATAAACTGTCATGATTTCTGAAACTTCAGTCTATATCTCTTTCAGGAAAAGCAAAGGGAGAAAGTATAAAAATAGAGGATATCACCAGAATAGTCTTCTTCTTACACTTTAACAGATAGGTCTACTGGGAGATAAAGTTGACCCATTCCTGAGCATCAGTTACCCTTGTTCTCCACTGCAACATGAAACTGATCAATTATGGTAGGATGCTCATTATCCAGGATCACTGAGGCAAGGTTTTAGACATCTACACAAGATGGACATAAATTTCCATTTCCTTTAAACAAAGATTTGCATGTGAGGCTTTTCATGCTAGAGATTTACCTACACAAATGAAAACCTCTGCACTGTAGAACCAGCATGATTTTACAGGATGATCATTACCAGCCTGCAATCTCCTGCATAAAGGGTTATTGGTCCAATAAGAAAACTGCATTTGGCCAATAAATTGTGAGAGGTGCTCTGAAATCCTCCTTCCTATCCTGCTCTGCACAATCAAACCTCAACTACATTCAGTCAATCAGAAGTGATCATTGCTCTGACAGCTCATCAAAAGAAATCCACAACATAGATAGCTATACCTACTCTATTTACTAAAGAATTGTGCCTCAGTTGATGTGGTTCTCAAAATGCATTGTAGATCCAGTGAAAATTGATATACCTGAAACAAGAAGGAAATTGTTTGCTACAAATAAATGCCCACTGACAAAAATATCTATAATACAGAAAAAAGCAAGTACTTTCAGGGTCCATATATCCATTGAACACAAAAATCACAGTACCTGCATCCCACGGAAATGTTTTATTTTGAAATCCTAAGAAAAATAAATTAATGCAATCTTTCTTGAATAATATTCATCTTTGTAACAGCACAATAGTAAAGTGTAACTTGTAATCTTTGCATATGGAGGGACCCATGAAGGCATACTTAATTCTCTGGGACTGTCTAAAGCTGTGCTCCAACAAGTGGCCATTGTCATGTCATTTGCAGGCTTTTATGGACTTAAATTTTTTTCTTATTTTTAATTGATGTACTATAGTTTCGAGTCCAGGGGAAAAAATTGATAGTTAATTGTCAAAGCACAGGAAATGGGTAGGTAACATTCCCCATCATGTGGTTGCTAAGTTCCCCCAGGGGAGGGGAAACTTTACATTTTCCAATCCAAGCAATCATCCCCTGGATAACTCTGTTCCTGCCCTTTTGGTAGCCTTTGGTCACATAGGTAAGATAAGAGGAAGAGGGGACATGAAAAGAAGGGAAACTTAAAATCTACAATAGAAAAAGACAACACTGCACCCTCAGGCATCAGTTCTGGACACACTTCCCACCAAAGGAATCTTTCTCCCTGCCCCCCTCTCTCTCTCTGTTCTATTCTTTAAATAAAACTTGTTTTCTTGCCTCAGTGTTTTTGGGTGTTTAGTCTTCAAAACAGGTGTAACAAGGACATGATCCTGATTTTCAAGATTGCACTCAGTTGTTTATAATCCTGGAATTTGTTGTTACATATTATACATGAACACAATGTGACAATATAATTTGGTAGAAATCATTCTACAACACTTCACCCCTTCCTCCTTACTTTCCACACCTTGGTCCAATTTCTCTACTGATTTTCCTTTGATTTTTAGAAGATCTTCCCCTGCTTTGTTTTCCTTTTCCTCTCTAGCTTACGTATATGACATATGGCCCTTGACCTTCTGAGTCTGACTTATTCCACTTAAATGATGTTCTCTTGTCCCATTCATTTTCCTCAAAGACATGATTTCAGTTTTGTTTTTGGATGAATAAAACTCTATTTGGTGTGTGTGTGTGTGTGTGTAAATAACATTTTCTTTATGGCTGGATAAATCTACATTATGTATATATGGATGATTTTCTTCATCCATTCATCCATTGATGTGCACCTAGAGTGGTTTTACTGTTGACAATTTTGAACTGTACTGCTATAAACATGGGTGATCGGTGTGTATATATCACTGTAGCATGATGACTTCATTTCCTCAGGATAAAGAGTGCACAGTTGTATAACAGGGTCATACAGTGCTTTTATGCCTCATCTCTTGAGGAGCCTCTATATCATCTCCTAGTGGCTGAGTTAATTTACAGTTTCCCCAGCAGTATAAAAATACTCCTTTTTCTCCATGCCCTTTGAAACATTTATTATTTTTATCCTTCATGACTGCAGTTCTGACTGGTGAGAGATGAAATCTCAGTGTACGTTTGGTTTGCATTTCCCTAATTGGTTATTTGAACAATTTTTTCATGTTTTTTGGCCATTTGTATTTCTTCTTTTAAGAAGTTTCTGTTTAGTTCACTTGCTCATTTATTTATTAGGTTTGATTTTTGGAGATATTTAATCTTCTGTTGCTCCTTGTTACCATTCTCTTGTCACTTCACTGCTGCAAAATAAAGGGGATTGAGAAAAAAATAGTTCAATCATCACTCTTTTTTGCAAGTGACAGAAAACTAAAACTAACTCAAACTAACATAGGCCTAGGTGTGCATGTTTGTAGGGGTATATTCTACAAGTAATAACCTTGTGGGTAGTTCTGATTGCAGACACAGCTGTTATCTATGATCCAGTCTCATTTCATCTCTCAATTCTAATTTCATTTTTTGGCCTCTCATGGAGTCCCAGGATGGCAGTAAGATTTTTGTACCAATTTCTTTTTTTTTTTTTCAAATTAAAAAAAAATATCAGTTTTTTTTTTTACGTTTACATAGGGCAATGATATTTATTTTTTTCCCTTCCCCCCACCCCTCTTTTCCCTCTATACAGTCCTTCTTTCCTTCATTCTTACCGCTCTCCTTATCCCTAACCCTAAACCTAACCCTAAACCTAATGCTAACCCCTCCCACCCCCCATTATATGTCCTCATCCGCTTATCAGCGAGATCATTCGTCCTTTAGTTTTTTGAGATTGGCTTATCTCACTTAGCATGATATTCTCCAATTTCGACCATTTGCCTACAAATGCCATAATTTTATCATTCTTCATTGCGGAGTAATATTCCATTGTATAAATATGCCACAGTTTCTTTATCCACTCATCAACTGAAGGGCATCTAGGTTGGTTCCACAATCTGGCTATGGTGAATTGAGCAGCAATGAACATTGATGTGGCTGTATCTCTGTAGTATGCTGATTTTAAGTCCTTTGGGTATAGGCCAAGGAGTGGGATAGCTGGGTCAAATGGTGTTTCCATTCCAAGCTTTCTGAGGAATATCCACACTGCTTTCCAGAGAGGCTGCACTAATTTGCAATCCCACCAGCAATGTATGAGTGTTCCTTTTTCACCACATCCTCGCCAACACCTATTGTTGCTTGTATTCTTGATAATCGCCATTCTAATTGGGGTGAGATGAAATCTTAGGGTAGTTTTGATTTGCATTTCCCTTATTACTAGGGATGTTGAACATTTTTTCATATATCTGGTGATTACTTGTACATCTTCTTCTGTGAAGTGTCTGTTCATTTCCTTAGCCCATTTGTTGATTGGATTATTTGTATTGTTTGTGTAGAGTTTTTTGAGTTCTTTATAGATTCTGGAAATTAGCGCTCTATCTGAGGTATGGTTGGCAAAGATATTCTCCCACTCTGTAGGCTCTCTCTTCACATTGCTGATAGTTTCCTTTGCTGAGAGAAAGCTTTTTAGTTTGAATCTATCCCAGTTGTTGATTCTTGCTTTTATTTCTTGTGCTATGGGAGTCCTGTTAAGGAAGTCTGATCCTAAGCCAACAAGTTGAAGATTTGTACCTACTTTTTCTTCTATAAGATGCAGGGTCTCTGGTCTGATTCCGAGGTCCTTGATCCATTTTGAGTTGAGTTTTGTGTAGGGTGAGAGATAGGGGTTTAATTTCATTCTATTGCATATGGTTTTCCAGTTTTCCCAGCACCATTTGTTGAAGAGGCTATCTTTTCTCCATTGCATATTTTTGGAACCTTTGTCTAGTATGAGAAAATTGTATTTATTTGGGTTTGTGTCCATGTCCTCTATTCTGTACCATTGATCTACCTGTCTATTTTGGTACCAATACCATGCCATTTTTGTTACTATTGCTTTGTAGTAGAGTTGAAGATCTGGTATTGCAATACCCCCTGCTTCGCTCTTGCTACTGAGGATTGCTTTATCTATTCTAGGTTTTTTATTCTTCCAGATGAATTTCATAATTGCTTGCTCTATTTCTGCAAGGTACATCATTGGGATTTTAATTGGCATTGCATTGAATCTGTATAGCACTTTAGGTAGTATAGCCATTTTGACAATATTATTTCTGCCTATCCAGGAACATGGGAGATCTTTCCACCTTCTAAGGTTTTCTTGAATTTCTTTCTTTAGTGTTCTGTAGTTCTCATTGTAGAGGTCTTTCACCTCTTTTGTGAGATTGATTCCCAAGTATTTTATTTTTTTCGATGCTATTGTGAATGGGGTAGTTTTCCTAATTTCTCTTTCTGAAGATTCATCACTTATGTATAAAAATGCATTGGATTTATGAGCATTGATCTTGTAACCTGCTACTTTACTGAATTCACTTATGAGTTCTAAAAGTTTTCTGGTGGAATTTCCAGGTTCCTCTAAATATATAATCATGTCATCAGCGAACAGGGATAGTTTGAGTTCTTCTTTTCCTATTCGTATCCCTTTAATTTCTTTGGTTTGTCTGATTGCTCTGGCTAGAGTCTCAAGGACGATGTTGAATAGAAGTGGTGAAAGAGGGCATCCCTGCCTTCTTCCAGTTTTTAGGGAGAACGCTTTCAGTTTTTCACCATTTAGAATGATATTAGCCATGGGCTTAGCGTAGATTGCCTTTATAATGTTAAGGAATGTTCCCACTACCCCAATTTTTTCTAGTGTTTTGAGCATGAAGGGATGCTGTATTTTATTGAATGCTTTTTCTGCATCTATTGAAATAATCATGTGATTCTTAACTTTAAGTCTGTTGATATGGTGAATGACATTTATTGATTTCTGAATGTTGAACCAACCTTGCATCCCTGGGATAAAACCCACTTGATCGTGGTGCACTATCTTTTTAATATATATTTGTATGCGATTTGCTAAAATTTTGTTGAGAATTTTTGCGTCGATGTTCATTAAGGATATTGGTCTGAAATTTTCTTTCCTCGATGTGTCTCTGTCTGGTTAGGTATCAGGGTGATATTGGCTTCATAGAATGAGTTTGGGAGGGTTCCCTCCTCTTCTATTTCACGGAATAGTTTGAGGAGTATTGGAATGAGCTCTTCTTTAAAGGTTTTGTAGAACTCGGCTGAGAACCCATCTGGTCCTGGACTTTTCTTTGTTGGTAGGCTTTTGATGACCTCTTCTATTTCATTTCTTGAAATTGATTTATTTAAGTTGTGTATGTCCTCCTCGTTCAGTTTAGGGAATTCATATGTCTCTAGAAATTTGTTGACGTCTTCGAGGTTTTCTGTTTTGTTGGAGTATAGATTTTCGAAATAGCTTCTAATTATGTTTTGTATTTCACTCGTGTCTGTTGTGATGTTTCCTTGTTCATTCCGAATTTTAGTAATTTGAGTTTTCTCCCTCTTTCTCTTTGTTAGTGTGGCTAAGGGTTTATCAATTTTATTTATTTTTTCAAACAACCAACTATTTATTTTGTTAATTTTTCCAATTGTTTCTTTTCTTTCGATTTCGTTGATTTCGGCTCTGATTTTAACTATTTCCTGTCTTCTACTACTTTTGGTATTGGTCTGCTCTTCTTTTTCTAGCACTTTGAGCTGTAGTGTTAACTCATTTATTTGCTGATTTATACTTCTTTTTTTGAATGCGCCCCATGAAATAAATCTTCCTCTAAGTACTGCTTTCATAGTGTCCCAGAGATTTTGATATGATGTGTCTTTGTTCTCGTTTACTTCTAAGAATTTTTTTATTTCCCTCCTGATGTCTTCTGTTATACATTCAGCATATAATAGCGTATTATTTAATCTCCAGGTATTGGAGAAGTTTCTGTTTTTTATTCTGTCTTTTATTTCTAATTTCAATCCATTATGATCTGATAGAGTACAAGGTAGTATCTCTATCTTCTTGTATTTGCTAACAGTAGCTTTATGGCATAAAATATGGTCTATTTTAGAGAAGGATCCATGTGCTGCTGAGAAGAAAGTGTATTCGTTCTTTGTTGGATGGTATATTCTATATATATCCGTTAAGTCTAAATTGTTGATTGTGTTCTTGAGATCTATAGTTTCTTTATTCAATTTTTGTTTGGACGATCTATCCAGTGGTGAGAGAGGTGTGTTAAAATTGCCTAGTATTATTGTGTTGTGGTCTATTTGATTTCTGGAATTGAGAAGGATTTGTTTGACGTACGTGGATGAGCCAATGTTCGGGGCATAGATATTTATGATTGTTATGTCTTGCTGATTTATGCTTCCCTTAAGCAGCATGTAATGTCCTTCTTTATTCCTTCTGACTAGTTTTGGTTTGAAGTCCACATTATCTGAAATGAGGATGGATACTACAGCTTTTTTGCTGTGTCCGTGTGCATGGTATGTTTTTCCCCATCCTTTCACCTTTAGTCTATGGGTGTCTCTTTCTATGAGATGAGTCTCTTGCAGGCAGCATATTGTTGGATTTTTCTTTTTAATCCAATCTGCCAGTCTGTGTCTTTTGATTGATGAATTCAGGCCATTAACATTCAGGGTTATTATTGTGATATGATTTGTATTCCCAGTCAATTGACTTATATTTGTTTTTGACATGATTTGGTTTCTCCTTTATTTGGCTATTCCTTTAGGCTAGCGCCTCCTGTTGCTGATTTGCATCGTTGTTTTTCATCTCTTCCTCATGGAATATTTTGCTGAGAATGTTCTGTAATGCTGTCTTTCTTTTTGTAAATTCCTTTATCTTTTGTTTATCATGGAAGGATCTTATTTCATCATCAAATTTGAAGGTAAGTTTTGCTGGGTATAAGATTCTTGGTTGGCATCCGTTTTCTTTCAGGGCTTGGTATATGTTGTTCCAGGCCCTTCTAGCTTTTAGGGTCTGGATTGAAAAATCTGCTGATATTCTTATTGGTTTCCCTCTGAATGTAATTTGATTCTTTTCTCTCATGGCCTTTAAAATTCTGTCTTTTTTTGTATGTTAGGTATTTTCATAATAATGTGCCTTGGTGTGGATCTGTTGTATTTTTGTGTGTTTGGAGTTCTATAAGCCTCTTGTACTTGGTTTTCCATTTATTCTTCAGATTTGGAAAATTTTCTGATATTATTTCATTGAATAGATTTTTCATTCCTTTGGTTTGTTTCTCTAAGCCTTCCTCAATCCCAATAATTCTTAAATTTGGCCTTTTCATGATATCCCATAATTCTTGGAGATTCTGTTCATGATTTCTTACCATCTTTTCTGTTTGGCCAACTTTGTTTTCAAGATTAAATAATTTGTCTTCAATGTCTGAGGTTCTGTCTTCCAGGTGATCTATCCTGTTGGTTATGCTTTCTATGTAGTTTTTAACTTGGTTTATTGTTTCCTTCTTTTCAAGTATTCCAGTTTGCTTTTTTTTCAGTATCTCTAACTCTTTATTGAAATGATCTCTTGCTTCCCGTATTTGGTCTTTTAACTGTTTATTGGTGCAATCATTTAATGCCTGCATTTGCTCTTTCATCTCCTCATTTGCTTCCCTTATCATTTTAATTATGTACATTCTGAACTCCCTTTCTGACATTTCTTCTGCTGTTCTGTCATTGGGTTTTATTGATGTAGTATCTAGGTTTGTTTGGGATATTTTCTTCCCTTGTTTTCTCATATTGGTCAGCTATCAGTGGGACCCTGAGATATTGCAGATTTCTGCTTTTGGCTTATAGTGTCCCAGTAGATTTCCAGTGTATCACCTCCCAGCCTTCAGTAACCTGATATCTTGGAGGAATTTGATAATGCAGTGCATCCGAAGAGAGCTGCCCCTAGTCCCCTACTGCTTCCAGGGTTTGGAGCTGGCTCTGTGCGGAAAGGCTCTCACTGAGGGCCTGCACTGTGCAGCTGGCTGTGTGGGAGGAGCC